>NW_007232909.1:160440-213300 GCF_000164805.1 Carlito syrichta
GGATTAATGGTAGTAAATATCTGTCTGGGGACGGAGAAACACCTCTTATCAACAGGGTGCCTGAACAAAACGTATTTGTATACCTAACCCTTAACTGTACCCCACACTATCATAATAAAAAATATTGATAAAAAAAATTCTCTGGAATTTCTCAGGTAGCACTGGAGAGGCTACCTTGGATCTATTGACAATGGGGGTGGGGAGATCTCTGTCATGATCTCGCAGGTTTCTATCAATGGTAGAATTACAATCACAACCCAAAGCATGCAAAACGCCTTCAGTGGTGGGCGCAAATATTCTACATTTGATGGTGCAAGATGGAGATGGAGACATCTCAGGTAGCACAAAAACTGGGAAAGTCCACCTAATAAAACAGTACAAGAAAATAACTACTGGACCATGTACCAAAGACCTAACAGAAAACAGAGGCGGTGTGGCAAAAAGAATAACATAGACTTTAATTCCTTTTTAGTGAAATGAATTGATTTGCAGCGATAAGTGGTAATAGTTATTTGTAGTAACAAATAATAAAACATGAATGAAAATAATGTAAATGCTAGGACCTGAGTGTCTTTGGCAGAGCAGAAAAGAAATGAGCTGCAAAATTAGAGTCTGTATGGATGGGGTGAGAACAGATACTCAGGAATATGGTGCGCTCAAAGTGATGGAATTTTTCTATGAAATTTACATCTAGTTCTTGGCTCTTCTGGCTTCAACTTCTGCTGGCATGTTAGCCAAGGCATACATTTTGCCTCTTTTTGGAAATTAAAAAAAAAAGGTTACTTAATCTGGTTTCACAACTCCATGAGTTTTCATTTTCTTTTTCACTCCCAATTCACCAGACCTACCTTTGTGACTGATCTTTCCCAGGCATAATCTTTATTCTAGGTTTCCATAGAATATATTTCCCCTTTCCAGGGGAAATTATTCTTATTCCCAAAAGAACTCCAGGGAGCTTTAATCCAAATGAAGAATGAAAAGGGACAAAGTAAAAAAAAAAAAAAACTGAGCTGACAACCAGGGCCCTATCTAATCCGCTTTCCCAGGTTTGAAAATAGTCTGAATGCAGGAGGGACTTGAAATGCCAGGGCTGGAACCCAGAGAGAGAAACACTATTCCATAATAACCCCAAATAATCCAATATTTCCCCCAGTTGTCCACATTACCAAATATGCTTCTCTTGCTACAGAGACTGCCTTGTGAAAAAGAGCCTCAAGTGGTGGCACCTGCCTGTAGTCCTAGCTACTTAGGAGACTGAAGTGGGAGGATCACCTGAGCCCAGGAGGTCAGGGCTGTGATGAGTCATGATTGTGCCACTGCACTCCAGCCTGGGTGATAGAGTGAAACCCTCACCTGACTCAATAAAAAAAAGAAAAAACATGTCAGTGGTCATGCTGTCTCCCATTGAGGAGACATTAGTGCTTTTAGAAGAAAATTATATATGTATATGGTCTGACAGTTTAGCTCGGGAACTCATCCTAGAAAAAGTGCTTCATACCTCAGTGCTGAATATCACTACAGTTACCTTTGAAGTTCTCCCCTTGGGCAGTGGTGCACTAATGCCAGTGCCTAGTCCACCTATCAAAGCAATTTTGGAACTCGTCTTCTAGAATTGCCATCAGAGCTGTTGTCACAAGAATGTCAGAGTTTTAATTAGAGCACCGAACAAATATTAAATTTCTTGTTAAACTTGGCAAGAGTGAAAGTGAAATCAGGGACATCCTTAGTCCAAGTTTATGGGGATAATGCCATGAAGAAAATAGCAGTGTACACATGGATTAAAAATTTTTCTGAGGGGAGAGAAAGCATCACTGATGAAGAGAAGTCAGGGCAGCCAGTAATGAGTAGAACTGACAAAAACATTGCAAAAATGTGTCGAATTGTGTGTCAAAATCATGAACTGACTATGAAGCATACCAGACCAAATCAACATCGATAGAGAAACAGTTAGGAAAATCTTAACTCCAAATCTTGGCATGAGAAAGATGTGTGCAAAAATGGTCCTGAAGGAGCTCTTGCAACCCGACAATGCACCAGCTCACACAGCACTGTCTGTGAGAGAGTTTGTAGCCAGTAAACAAATAACTGTATTGAAACCCCTTCCCTACCCCCCTGATACGGCCTCCAGTGACTTTTTAAATAAAAAAAATATTGAAAGGAAGTCATTTGATGACATTCAGGACATCAAGGGTAATATGATGACAGCTCTGATGGTCATACCAAAAAAGAATTCTAATTTTTTTTTGACTTGGAGTCTCACACCATCGTCCAGGCTGGGGTGCAGTGGCACACTCACAGCCTCCCCAGCATTGATCTGCTGAGCTCCAGCGATCCTTCCACCTCAGCCTTCCAAGTAGTGGGAACTACAGGCACGTGCTGCCATGCCCAGAAATGTTTTTTTTTAAAATTTCTTGTAGAGATGAGGTCTCACCAAGTTGCCCGGGCTGGTCTCGAACCCACAGGTTCAGGCAGTCCACTCACCTCGGTCTCCCAAAGTGCTGAGATTACAGGCTGAGCCACAGAGCCTACCTCAAAATTGTTTTGATGTATGGACTAGGCACTAGATTAGAAGCATAGCTTTCCAAGGGGAGTAGTTTGAAGGTGACTACAGTGATATTCAGCAATGAGGCATTAGCATGTTTTCTAGGATGAGTTTGCAAACTTAATTGTCAGATCATGTATATATAAGAAAGATCAACTGGAAATAACAGGTAACTTTCTGATTTTGCCCACCTCACGTGATTGCTAGGAGACTTGGCATTATCACAGAAGGTGATAATACCAGGGACCTTGGGAAGAAGCAGTGGACAGAGGCAGCCACAAGAATCAAAAAAGAAAAAAAAAAAGAGCCTGTAATCCCAGCACTTTGTGAGGCCGAGGCGAGAGGATTGCCTGAGCCCACAGGTTTAAGACCAGCCTGGGCAACATGGTGAAACCTCAGCTCTTCAATAAATCAAAAAAATATCTGGGCATGGTAGTGCATGCCTATAAATGCAGCTACTTGGAAGGCTGAGGCGGAAGGATGACTGGAGCCCAGCAGGTGTACCCTGGGGTAGCATGAACGTACCACTGCACTCCAGTCTGGGTGACAAAGCGAGACTCCAACTCAAAAAAAAATATCTCTTCCATATAAAGGCTGCTCTTAAGCTTTGTCATCTATTTCTACCCATCATGTGACAGCAGGATGATTCTCCACCTGCTAATAATTATAGCGAATACATCACACTATCTGTTATGTGCCGGGTGCTACTTTACATGCAATTATTCATTCAGTATTTGTAAAAACGCCCTAATCAGTTACTACTCTGTGGTTGCTGGGCTGTTCTAATGCCCCCAGTTGTTAACTTCTCTGTGTATCCAAACCCTTTGCCAAGTCCTCAAGAGTGGAGTCTGTTTTCCCACATCTTGGGTCTGGTTTCTCAGACGTGATTTACTTTACCAAGAAAATGAGGCAGAAGTGACAATGACGAGTTCTAAGGCTAGGATTCAAAAGGCCTGCTTCCACGCTTTTGACCTGCAGCATCGCCATGAGGCTAGCCTGCCAGAGGATGAGAGACCCATGGAGCAAAGAGGAGTCACGGGAGTCATCCTGGCCTAGCCACTTGTAGATCAGCCACCAACCAACCAATCCCCAGGCATGAAGCGGAGCCCAGCCAAGAGTCATAGAGCTGCTCGGCTATCTTGAGATTTGCAAGTGACAATATATCGTTACAATTCTATGCTACCGGACTTGGGGGATCATTTGTTAGATATGAGAGCTAACCGATACACTCATTTTACAAATTAGGAAACTAAGGCACAGAGAAATTAATAGAATGACTCAAAGTCACTCAAACAATAAGTAAGGAAGACAAAAATTAAATCCACGTGGTCTAACCCAAAGTCAATGCACTTAACCACAATTGGACATTCTACTTTAGTGGAGAGTAAAATAAGATACATGTGTGTGTTTATCGTTCCTGAATATCTCCCTTTCCCCTTGAAAAGGAAAATACAAATCCTTTATATTGGCCACTCAAAGCAATCAATTTTACAAGAAACTGTGAGTAGAAGACAGAGCTGAGATCAGCAGTGACCATCTAAGTGCTAACAAATAAGACACTCAAAAAAGAGATTCACAGAGAGACAGCACTTTCAAATTAAATATTCTTTTTCCTTAAAGAATATGTTACAGACTATAAATTTTAAATAAACATGACACAAAATTGGGTGACCAGGCACTACAATATCAAACTCATCCTAATTTTCTTTGGAATGAAATACTGCTTTATACTTCAGCACATTAGTCACACATGGGTGGGATAAAATCACATCAGGAGTCCACAAACAAACAAGCCCTCTTAAATATGCATTCCCAGAAAATCTATATCTGACATCAAGAATAATTTTTTACCTCTGCAGATGTGAAAAGGATTAATCTTGGCAACCCAGACAGCCCCTTTTCCTTAATGTCAGGACAATATTTGTATCTAGCTAGATTCATTGCATACATGTTGGATACAGAACCACCTGCAAAAACAAAATCAAAATGGCATATTTATAGCAAGAAGTTCTATCTCACTAAGTGCCGAATACAATAGAAAGCATGAATGACAAGGGTACCTGCATAATCAATGTTTGTATACCTAACCCTGAATTGTACCCCACATCTTTATAATAAAAAAAAATTTTAAATAAAAAATAAAAAGAAAGCATGAATGGCTATGACTTCTCTAGTCTAAAGACAAATCATTGTGAAAAACCTCCAAAAACCACCCCCTACCCATTACTCTGAATAATTCACTTCCACTGTCCCTAATCTCCAATCCTAGAATTTGTATTCTTAGCAAGGAGAGAAATTCTGATTTATTCTCTCATCTCATTCCAGGGTGTTTTCAAACCAAAAGTTTCAATCTGTGAGCCCTGGACTTAGGACCAGCACCCAAGTCTCCATAGTTAATTATATTCTGTCATCTGATCAATAAAAATTGAAATGACAATACACATTCATCTCTGGCTCAAAAAAAAACCACCACACAGTATTGTAGTATAAACAATGTGATTCAGGAAACTTCGCAAGTGAAATCGATTTAAAAATGTGGAAGACTCATCATAGTTCTTTCAAACTCCCGAGAGTAGATCAATTCATTTGTGTTTGATATAAATCCTAAATTGTAGATGTCTCATTTTTAAAGCATATATGTCATTTATTTAGCATTAATGCAAATTTATCACTCTGGAGAAAGGTACAAGCTAGATTTTCACCAAGTAGCACTATTAATATCTAACTTTTTTGTAATGTGTAAATCTGCAAGGAGTTGTTCTCATATGAATAAATTTTTAGATGTTCATAGTGGAAAGTTAATGGCAATAACTAATTGTACTCACCTGGGTTAAATATTCCATCCCCTTCTTTCCAGCCAATAAATTCAATCATTTTCTTCAGAACCGCTTCTTCCACTAACAGAAACACTGGGGACACCTCATACGTATAACTAGATAGATATAAAAAACACTTCACTTCTATGACTAGAGTCAAACATCCCTTTGGTGTCCCAAGAAATGCACATCGAGTTTTTATTAAACCCAGTGGCTAAGGAAGTGTAGACAGTCTTTGGAAACTTATTCATTGGAAATAGGGATCACTCTATCAGTGAGAGTGCTCGTCATGGTTAGAGAAATGCCAACAGCCGGTGGACTTCAGGATATGCCAGCTACTTCTGCCATCTTAATTTAGAGGCAATCTTCAATTCCATGAGGAGAGATAAAGATAATGCATTTCAATCCTTTTGTATCAGCCATGAGTAGTGGCCATTTCACTCTTGGGATGCTCTGGATACAGTTTTGGACACTGATGGCAGCCAAAGAAAATCCATTGTCATGATAGCCAAGTTTTATTTTGTTCCTACCATGAGTATGCTAACAGTCAGCTCTAGTTATTCTGCATAGAGACTACCTGTCCCGAACCAGAGTTTTCTCTGCCACACTTTGTATAAATGGGAAGTGTTCTGTGGAGTAGCCTTATTACGTGATGATTTTACTGCAAAGCACCACCCAGATGCCCTGTCAAAGAAGGATGTGTTGATCCAGGCGAAGACACTGTTTTCAGAGAGCATTGCTGTGTTAGCCCCTTTAAATATCACCTCAGCTGCAGGGAACCACCTCCTCCATGGCCAGATCCCTTCCTGTGGTGTTCTACACCTGGTAGAGCTGGAAATAGAAAGGCCTAGCCATCTGTGCCCAACTCCAGGTCACCTGAAGGGCCATGGTAGTTCCAGAGATCTCCATGAGGTAGGCCAAAATTGTCCTGGGGCCTACAATGCCACCTGACTCCTGGGCCTGCCTAATCTTGTATCCTTCTCTCCCCTTCCCAGGTCACCCATATTGAGCCAAAGAAAACTCCTTAATAAACATCCTGCTCACTAAACTCCATCTGGAGCAGCTTCCCAGGGAACTCTACTTATGACAGTTATCATTCCTTGTTTTGTGACGTTTGGGTCTCTTTCTCCAGATAACTTGAGGGTGACTAAATATCTATAATTTCCTTCTCAATTAAATGACTACATCAAATTGATTCTGAATAATATATATTCTACATAAGTGAGCAGACACATTTAGACTTACAGTCACAGCATTAAATGCAATTATATTCACATCTGGAAGAGAAAGTTTTGGAACAGAGGCCAAAAAGTTGAACATCTACAGTCTATCACCTACCTAGAGGCCATGCACTTTACTGATATTATGTCATTTTAATAACAAGATAGGTTCTGTTTTCATCTGTGCTATGAAACCAGTTTACACACACCAAAAGTATGCAAAAAAGCATATATGCCTATGTGTACCTATAAATGTAAATGAAATAATCATTCACTTTCTTGTAATAAAAAAGCTAGCATGAAATCTGTCTTTGAAAACAAGCTCAAGTGATCTATCACAGCAACAAAGAACTGAGTATCACATGTTCTCGCTCATAAATGGATCTTGAACAATTATTGTAATACTATAAGAAAAGGATTGTCAGTAGTGGGAATTTTCCAGGGGAGTGGGGTGGGATTGGCAGTAGTGGGATTCTGCCAGGGGAGAGGGGCACATCTCATCAACAAGGGTACCTGCGTAATGAATATTTGTATACTTAACCCTGACTTGTACCTCGCATCTTTAAAATTAAAAATTAAAAAAAAAATAGAAAACAAGCTCAACTATAAACCTGGGGAATAGGTCTGGAGGTAGAGTAGGAGACATTATGGAGAGTACACAAGGATTGACATGTTTTGACTGAATGGTTCAGCTTAGCAGCAACTTAATACTTTTTTTTTTTAGTCAGAGTCTCACTCTGTCACCCAGGCTGGAGTGCAGAGGCGTGCTCACAGCCACCACAGCCTTGACCTGCTGGGCTCAGGCAATCCTTCCACCTCAGCCTTCCAAGGACCTGGAACTACAGGCATGTACCACCACACCTGGTTAATTTTTTTCTGTATTGTAGAGATGAGGTCTTGCCCAATTGCCCAGGCTGGTCTTGAACCCTTGGGCCCAGGCAATCCTCTCACCTCCACCTCCCAAACTGCTTGAATTATAGACGTGAGCTACCACACCCGGCTACTTTAATACTTTAAAAACTTCTAACTATTTCAGAAAAGTAGAATGGACACTGGAGACTCAGAAGGGGAAGGGAGGAAAGGGTGGAAGGACAAAAAAATTACCTATTTGGGCACAATGTGCACAGGTGGGAATTCTGGGAACTTTTAAAACCCAGACCCAAAGCAATTTTTATCCCCCAAAGTTTTTTTTTTTTAAAGGATAAATCAATCAGTCAATCAATATTTAAATATTTCAACACCGATCAATATCTAAATATTTCAGGTGAAAGAACCTGGATGAGACCTAGGATATACAAGCAGAGGTTCAAAGAGCTATGTGATTCTACTATCTCTTCTGACTTACCTACCACTTCCTCTTGCAGCCATTGTAAACTGGTGTCTGCTCTCATCCCTACACCAGAACATCTCTAAGGTCAGAAGTGACATCCATGTTGCTAATCCAGTGGACATTTCATCTTAGTTGGATACTCAACAACATGTGACACTAGACACACCCTCCTCATAGCTTCCATGCTTGTCACATTGATTCTCTTCTTCTCTCTCCCCCGTGTAGGGTGACCCTCTTCCCTCTGCATTGAATGTTGGATACCCTCAAGGCCCAGTCCTGAGCCTTTTCTCTCCTCACACTACACTCCGTCCCCCAGGCTGTGGTTCTTCATTTTAGCTGCTCATTAAAATCACTTGTTCAGCTTTGCAAATATAGCAATGCATGGCCCAGTGTGTGCGGTGGCTCACTCCTGTGATCCCAGCACTTTGGGAGGCCAGGGTGGGAGGATCGCTTGAGACCAGGAGTTTGAGACCAGTCTAGCAACATAGAGACCTCATCTGTACAAAAACAAAAACAAAAAATTAGCCAGTCATGGTGGCAAGCACCTGTAGTCCCAGATACTTGGGAGGTTGAGGCGGGAGGATTGCCTAATCCCAGGAGACCGAGGCTGCAATGAGCCGTGATTGTGACACTTGCACATTCAGCCTGGGTGACAGAATAAGATGCCAACTCAATGTGTGGGGCATACCCCACAGCAATTCATAATTAACTATTCTAGGTTGGGGTCAGGGATCAATATATATTTTTTAAATTCTTAAGTGATTGTAATGAGCAGGCAGAGAATCACTGACATCCATGCCCACCATTTCAATTACCATCATTTCACCAACAACTCTTAAATGTATACCTTTCACATAGATATCAGAATTCCAGGCCCATGTAGCTCTCATGTTGGTTCATACATATTCTGCAAACTTCAATGCCCACAACTGAATTCTTGATCCTGCCTCTTCACCATAATACTTGAAAATGAGTTTCCTCTCCCACTGCGTTTTATCCCCATGAGTGATGTGACTAGCAACCCAGCCATGAAAGCCAGAAACCCAGGCCTCATCCCAGAAAGCTTTTTCCTCTTATCTACATTTCCAAGACGTAGTATATTATCCAGTCCTTCCCTTTCTAGCTTCTAAACACAATTCCCCCCTCCTTGTTGTTACCTCTTCCATCCAAGTCCAAGCTGCTGTCATCTCTCACCCGACTAAGGCAATGCCTCTAACTGGTCTCCTCCAATCTGCTCTCCATATTTTCAGAGCTCTTTTTAATACGCAGTTGGCACCCCATGATTTAAACACCTTCGATGGCTTTCCATTACACTTAGAATAACTCATCAGCATGGCCCATGGCCCACGGGGCCCTGCACGTCTGGCTCCAGTCTCTCTAACCCTATTCTTCATTATAGTCCCCAGAATGCTCTCAGCTACTTGCACACTGAGTGTGTCATGCTGCCTCCTGCCATAGGGACTTTGCACATGCTGTTCCCTCCATTTAGAACACATTCCTTCTCTTTTCACCTAGTCAATGCTATTCAGTCTTTAGCTCTTAGCCATCACTTTTTCAGAATATACATTTTTGAGCTTCCAACTAGAAAACGTTGCCCCATTTATATGTATAACAGTGTGCACGTTTCCTTTATATGAGAGTTTGGATCTTGCATTAATTTGTGTGGTTCCCTCTGATCAGTATCTCTCTTTCCCTCAGATTTTATGCTCCATGAAGGCAGGTTCTAGGTTTGTTTTTATTCAAAATGTCTCTCCAGTACTTAGCACAGACAGTGGCTTTTTATGCAGGAACAAATAATGAGTTGCCTAATCAATTTTCTTATCTGTCAAATGGAGGTAACAATGCCTGCCTTACCCATCTCATGGTACCACTGTACAAATGAAACAGCTCTTCAAATACTGCTGAGTGTCATAAGACTGTTCCACTATTTAGGATGACACTATTATACAAAAGAAACCGTCACACAGAAATTTATGAGATAAAATTTCAACTACTTAAAAAATACTCTAATCCGTGTTCAGGGTGAAATTTCAGTAGCATGACACTTACACACTCGGGTTTAACGCTTCTGTCATAAATCGGGCCACCAAGGAGTAGTAATCAAGTCCAGCATACAACTGGTTGAAAAATCTTGGGTGGTCTGTAAATTTAAAACAGTGTATTCATCTATGCAGCAATTAAAAAAAAACCTATCAATAACAGCAATAACATTAGCTAACGAAAGCAGCCAGACACAAAAGAGTAGATAAAGAACATGATTCCATTTATATGGCATTCAAAACCAACAAAGCTGTCTACGGTGAAGACAAAGGTTAGAATCCTGAAAACTTTGTGGAAGGAAGTATTGATTGGGAAGGGGCCCGAGGGAGCCTCTGGAGTGCCAGAAATGGCCGACGTCATGAGCCCAGGGACAGCCTCTACGTGGGAATATGTACAAATTCATCGAGCTGAGCTCTTAAGATTTGTGCCCTTGAATGAATATAAATTATACCGCCATAAAAATATTCAAAATATGATTATGAACAAGGGAAAAATGTTGAAGATGCATCTCACAGCCCTTTCTGCCGAACAATAGTTTCTAAGTAAAACTTACGCACTCTTTTAAGAGCTTCGATCTGCTCCTCCCTTCCAAACCCAAGCCCAAGCAGAACCCTCAAGAAATGGAGTATCTGAACACTGTCCAAGTATCACAGCCTGCTGTCTTTATTTCTGAAAATATCAATATTAACTTGCCTCCCTTCAAGTACATTTCACTCACCAGCAGGGTTTACCTTAGGCTAGCACAATGCGTGGCCCTTTCATTTTCAGATTGGACCCGTGTGACTGGCATTATGTAGACTGGGGAAGAAGTGACTCATGGTGCAGCCTTCATGCACTCTCTGATTCAACTGACTTCAGACACAGTCGCCTTTAAGACTTAAACTCCTTCTCGTTCCAGCTTTATTTTTTCCCCCTCATATGAAAGGTCTCATAAAGGTTCTTGGCTTTACACAGTGTGAATATTCACACCATCCACCAGGCTAACTGGCTTGACATTCTCAACCACAGGAAACCCAGCACGACCCAGAGCCAAGAGACAGGTCTATTTCTACATTGGAGTATTCGGGAACTGTTTTATCTGGTGACCTCTCATTACAACTTATAGCATTTGGTTTTAGTTTAGTGTGTTTCTTTTTTCTCTTTAAACTATGGGTTCAATAAAAAAGAAAAACCTCAAAAGAAAATGTCTTTTCAACTAAAATATGGAAAACTTCCTCTGATCTGGCAAAAAATTAAACAAAAAAAACCAGGCATTGCTACAAGTAATTTTAATAAGATTTTTTTTAGTTCTGTGTTAATTTATGATTGATTTCCATGGTAACATTATGGAAAATATCCAGTAAACTGAAAAATCTACTGCATTAAATGTCATTCTACACTTCTGACATGCACTATAATAATAAGATATGTATCTCTGCTTTTGAAATGCTAACTGGGTTTTTGATACATACACAAGCTTTCCCAAGGGAATATAATCCAATTATTTTTAGCGAGAATTTTATTATGTTCTTTCCACTAAATTTAGTCTAGTGTCAGAATTCACAAAGCATAATGCCTTTATGGTCTTAAGCACTAGATTACCTTTACATTACACTAAGAAATGCATATTTTGAAAAGTTATTCTCCCATTTTTTAAAACTTGTTCATGGGATGAACAAGATATTAGCAGTCAACTTGGGACAGTACATTAGTGTAAGACTGACATCACATCACTGCACTTACAAAGACCACAATGGTTATGGCATTGTGTGAAACAATCACAGCAAAATCTTACGACATATTCATTTTTCCTATATCTGCCTAAAGGTTTTGTTTCTTTGATTCTGCTAGATCTGGTAAAAATAATCTGGTAACTGCCAACTGCCAACAGTTAATCAGTGTCTTCCAAATAAATCTGTTTCTGTTTATATTGAAAGTATCTTCTTGAATTTTCATTTGCATATTCTGAGCCATCAAGATTTAAAGTCCCTTAACAAATTTGTGTAATCAAAATATTATTTGCCAGTTTGAACCAACATAAGAAATGGGAAGTATTAACAGCAGTCATAATAAATGGTCTTGATTAAAATTGGAAGGTCAGGATTTTCAAGGAGAAAACAATACTTACATACAAACATTAACAACCACAGTTTCCCTATTGACCTATCTTTGGCCTTGACAGTGAATCTGGATTAGGGATTAAACAGACCACAGTAAAAACAAAAACCACTGCCTTTTGATCTAGGTTTCCTATCCCATAGATATTGTCATGCTCAGTTTTATCAAGAGGTAAATAAACGCTTTCAAAATGTAAGAACTTGCCAGGCACAGATCAAGGAAGTAAATGGGAGTTCTTACTAGTTTTGACGCTGTAGCGTATGACATCCTGGCAGAGTTCCAACAGCCTGTGGGGTGGCTCGCCTATGTCTCTCATCTCTAAGTCCAGAAGTTGTTTCAGTTGTTCAGGAGGCTGCCATTCGCACACCTGGAGATTCAGCAATAACAACAATGAATGAATCCAGCACAAGAGCTAGGTGCTGAGAAGATGTTAGAGGTAAAGGGCGTGCCCTTATTAAGGTTCCGGACAAGTGGGAGATTAAACACGAGACTGTGGTTTAACATGAAAAGAGCTATGGTGGTGATGCCAATGTTGATGGGACCAATGAGGGACCTCATCTTGGATTCCCAAGGTCAAAGAATTCCTAGAGAAATGGATTTTCAATGTGTTACAAAGAATAAGGTTAGAATGCATCGAGCAAAATTTAGGGGGTGGGGGTGATAGAAGTGGTGCTCTAGATGGAAGTTACAGAATAAGTAACAAAGGTAGAAAATAAGAGGTGCTAAGCCGGGCTTGGTGGCTCAGCCTGTAATCCCGCGCCTTGGGAGGCTGAGGTGAGTGGATTGCCTGAGACCGCGGGCTCGAGACCCGCCTGGGCAGCTTGGTGAGACCTCATCTCTACAATAAATCAAAAAAATTAGCAGGGTGTGGTAGCGTGCGCCTGTAGTTCCAGCTACTTGGAAGGCTGAGGTGGAAGGATCGCTGGAGCCCAGCAGGTCGAGGCTGCGGTGGCTGGGAGCAGCCACTGCACTCCAGCCTGGGCGACAGAGTGAGACTCCAACTCAAAAAAAGGAAAAAAGAAAAGAAGAGGTGCTATGGTACATCTGAAAACTTGAGTTTGGTGTGGCTGCAATCTGTATTTTGAGAAAGGAAGAAGCAATAAACAAAGCAGGAACACAAAAGTAGCTTTCTTTCTGCTTGTATCCTGCCCCATACAGTCTACTATCAATTCAACAGCCAGAGTGAACCTCTAAATGCTAAGCCATAGTGATTCCTCTGCTCAAATATGTCCCATGGCTCCCTATTTTCTTCTAAGTAAAAGCGAAAGTCCTTAAAAAGACACAAAATGATGTGATCTGCTTCTCCTAACTCATTTCCTCCCTAGGCTCACCTAGTACTTACCTTCCTCCTGGCTGAATCTGCTCCTGGAGTCCGGGTCTCCTTGAAATTCCGCAAATACATGAGGGAAATTGCCATTTGAGGTCTCTGCACTGTCTGTGCCCTCTGCCTAGAATGCTCCTCCCCAAAGAACTTCATAGTTAACTCCCTCACTGCTTTCAAAGCTTTCCCAATGACAGCAACCCTGACTCCCTTACTTAAAATTAAAACCTGTACATGACCATAGCTCTATCAATCCTCTTAACCATTTTTCTTCTCCCAAAGCACTTGACACCTTCAAATAGACTGTTATTCATTTATTTATTATGTCTTATGCCATCTCCAAAAGAGCAGATCTCAGTCTATTTGTTTACAAGTAACTAACACAGTGCTCCCCATATAACAGGTGCTCAAAAAGATGAGTTGAATGAATGAGTGAAGCAATGGAAAGATAAACAAGGCTCAGATCATGACAAGCTTTATGTGGCATGTTACAGAGTTTGAACTTGGCTCTGAGGAAGCCCTCGAAATGTTTAGGATATGAGACTGAAATAATTGTATTTGTGTCTTGGACAATAGCTTTAGTTGCTATGTGCTGATTCCAAGTAAAATGGAAAATAGGTTACTATGATAAATGAGGCAAGACAAGGTGGTGATCTGGATGAGAGTAGATGCTGTTGGAATGAAGTGTATAGTTTCTAGAGATATTTAAATGTAGAATTAATAGAACTTGGAAATCAACTAGATGTTGAGGGTGAGAGAGAGGGATAAGCCAAAGATAATCTTGATTTTTCTAGCTTGGAAGCAAGGTTGGATGGTAGCGATGAGGATAGCAGAAGAAGGATCTGGTTGGGGGTGCACTAGAGCTAAGGAGTTTTACACCCCTTTAGAACATCCAAAAGGCGTATAGCAGTGGGTCTGGGGTTCTCATGAGAGATCAAGGGCAGAGTTCCTGGCATACACCACGGTCATATAGCGATGATGGAAGATATGACTAGAGGGAACCTACAGCAAAAAGGAGACATGCAGATCTCCCCTGGGTAACACCGACACTTAAGGACTGGGCAAAGGCAGAGGAGCTTGCCTATGCTGTGCAAGACAGTCCAGAGAGATAGGAAGAATCCTAAGAGGGTTTAGTGTTACCAAAACCCAGAAAAAAGAATGTTTTAAAAAGGAGAAGATGGTCACCACTGTCAAATACTGATAAGAAGCCAAACTAGATAAAGACTGAAGTGCTCATGGATTTATCAACAAGGAGGTGTTCTTGGCAAGAGCCAGTTGACTTAGAGAGGTGGGGGCGGAGGCCAGATTGCCTTGAAGTAAAGATGTAGGAGGTGAAGAAATAGAAGGAGGGAGGGAGTGTAACAAGCTTTAAAAAGTTTGGCCGTGGAGGGGAGGAGAGAGATAAGGAAGTAGCCAGGGAATGAGAAGACTGGGAGGTGGGAGGTGGAAGGTTGGGGGAAGCAGGAGGAAATATCAAGTTGTGCAAGTGCTGTGAAGTTAAACTCTGATGCTACAGCCATGACAGGCAGAGCTAAATCAAAAGTGTGTGAGACAATGAAAAGGAATGACTCCCAATACACTCAACAACATGGATGAATTGCAAATACCTTTTGCTGACGGAAAAACAGCAGGATTCAAAAGGCTACTTACCATATGATTCCATCTGCATGATAGTATCGAAAAGGCAAAAACTAGAGGAAAAGAAAGCAGATCAGTGGTTTCCAGGGACTAGAAGGGAGGGAGGTGTCAATCAGAGAGGGGCAATGAAGAATTGTGGAGGATGATGGAACCGTTTTCTATCTCGATTGTGGCGATAGTCACATGACTTGTCAAAACTCAGAAATGTGCACCAAAAGGGACATATTTTACCAAATGTAAATTATAGCTCCATTTTTTGAAAAAGTGACTGATGAAGAATGTCTAGTGGAGAGGGCACTAGAAATGATCACCTTACTAAGCTTAGGCAGGTATCCACAGGTTACCGTGTAAGGGTGCCCTGTTGGGTTTCAGACAAAGTAGGCTAAGTCAGTGGTATCAAAACTTCACCTCCGTCCTCCACCCCAGCATAGCTTTCAATCCATCTTCACATGGATAGCCTGTACATCAACTACATCGTGATCCACGTGTGGATCCTTCATGGATAACTTGGGTTCTTAAGCCTTCCCTTCTCTTCTTACCTCTCTGTGAGCCTCCTGTGTGAGACCTTCTTTCTGGCAACACGGTTCCCTTGCTATGTCAAATACACCTTGTTCTTTTGCAATGCTCTTTCCATGATTTTACCTTCCTCTTTTCTTTCCCTAGAAATGAGCACCCCAACCCTTGACTTCTCTCTGCCCTTCCCCAAATCTTACTAACCTTTGCATTCCACATCCAAGCTCAAAGTGCCCACTCCTCTGTGAAATCCCAGAAATCAACTCTAATCTCACAGCATTTATCACACTCTCACTGGGACCTCCTATTCTCCTTTCTAATGAAAGCATATCCTTCCAATTAGATTATAAATCCCGTTCAAAGCTGAGCCTTTATCTTATTTTTCTTTATATCCTCCAGGGCTAAATATAATGCCTTACCCATCACTAACACTCAGTTAATATTTAGTGACTGAATAAAGGCCAATTAAAAAAAAAAATCCTTGACAGAGGAGCTGTGTGCTCCAAAGTCAAGCATATCCAATGTATTTCCATCAGTACAAAGACCAAAAAATGTCATTATAAATATGTAATCTGGAGGAATAAGAAATACCATCAGAGATTTTGCCTTGAACATAACTATTCAAAGTTCATGGGTCATGTCAATCTATTTTCCTGTTCATTTTCCCAAAGGCATATGATCAAAAATTCAGAATAAATATCAGCTCACATTCAAAATCTCTTTAAGATGACATTTATTTCTGATTAATACAACTGGAATAAAAAATCTCTTCCAAACATCCATTTGTTGATAATGCAATTCCAACATGAAATGTAATCAAAGTGATAGAGGATAATTTAGCAATTTTAAGAGGCATAGAGTGGAGTAGTTAGGAATGCAGACTGTGAAGTCAGGCAGCCTGGATTTTAGTCCCAGCTCTGTAACTTGTTAGTGTGTGATCTTGGAAAAGATATTTGACCTCTGTGTGCCAACCCTTTTTCGTCTCTAAAATGAGGATAATAAATAGTACCTGCCTCTTAGGGGTTTTGAAGGGATTAAATATACACACACAGGGTAGTTCTCAGAACAGTGTCTAGCACATAGTAAGCACTCTTAAGAGTCGATGATATTAATAGTAGTTCTAATGTCAGTTTGAATCTGAATTTGAGTCTGAATTTGAAACCTAGAACCAGTAAGAGGTACCAGGCAGGAGTCAGATGTAACAAGCCAAGATTTCTAGTCTAAGCTCAGACAAGCTCCTGGTAAGGACCCTTGGATATACTTTTAAAAATTGCATCCTTTTTTCCTTCTGTTTGTTTTCACTAGAACATAACGAATGTGCACATGAAAATGGAGAGCAAAGTGCATTTTGGAGAGTGCATAAATCAGATCGGCATGATATTTATAATCTATATTATTATCTAGGGCAGGGAGTTTCATCCCTGTGCTTCATGGAATTATCTAATTACGCCCTAAGGTCTCAGCCAATCTTCCCACAAATGATAGCTGCCAGAGTGAAGGGTCATCACTTTAAGGAAAGCAGACACGAGATGAGGGAAAGCCCAAACTTTGGTATCCAGACATCCCATTGAGACAAAGCTTTATGCTTCCCACTTCCCTTACATCTGGCCATACAGATTTAGGGAAAACATGTCTTTCCCAACCCCGGGATTTCTTCTAAGTTTTTATTTTTACCTTCTCGTTGACATCTGTAGCCTTCAAAACCACCTTTTCCATTATTAGCCTACAGGCCTCTTCAACAAATTTTTCTCCTGCTTTTGCATCTGTTGTGGGTCCATTCAGCACCACCCCATCCACAAGAACAGCACTCTTCTTACTCGGAACCATCTCTTGCTGATCAATATCTCCTGGAAACACACAGGCAAATTGTGTCTGAGAGATAATCTAATTATATCACACAACGAAGCACAGGAGAAACAATGGATCACTATCCCCGCTCCAAATGGCATACCTTGTTTTCATACATGAAGGTATCATATGGGGCATTGAACAGACAATTTCTTGTAGCATCCAATGATTAGAGTTAAGGAAAATTTCAGAAAGCTTACAATTTATGGGTCAAACCTACCTTGTTATGTATGTTCCTCTATATTGGGTTGAATTAACACACAGAGTGATGACCCCTTATCTGCTATAATCTCAGGTCTAATCAGGAAGGGTAAGATTTGTGTATACCAGTTCCCAGGCTGGATGGTGTCTGAATTTGAAAAAATAATGCTTTCCATAATTAGAGAGATGGCTTACAAATCAGCCACCTTGAGAGAATAAAACTCTCATTGGCATTTCTATACATGCACATATGATTAAATGATAGCCATTAAATCCTAACCTCAGAGATATCCCTCATTCCACCACAGCAGAATACAAGATAGAGGGAGGAGAGCTGGCTATTTGGAGAAAAAGTTCCGGGGGAAGGCCTTGTAATTTTACCTGGAATTAACATTACTTCTATACTGTAAGTATTTCCTTGAAAAATACATTATATAATAGCTGCTCTGACTTTCAGAATCTGGTTCACTGAGTGAAAAAATCACATGACAGAGGTAGCAAGCCTTTGGCTTCATGGCCGTATGCAGATTTACTTAGCATTTCTGAGCCCTAGGATGAAGCTTTTTGCAGAACACAGCACCTGGCCATACACAAATTGTTTTTCCTCAAGGCAGAGAGAATGCATTTCCAGATTGGAATACCAGGTTGAATTTTGTAAAGATCCATCGAGTATTTGATGTACCCAAATTATGGAAGGGACTGAGAGGGATCACCTGGTCACCTTCAACAAAGTACATTCTGAAAGATTCAAAAGCAGAGAGCTAGCTGCTTCTTTCTGGAAAGAATGGCACAGTGAATGTATCTCTCTAGCTGGCACTCATGAATATGTTTCTCTACTTATCTCTTCCTTTGGGTGTGTGGAGCTGCTGGCCAGCTTCTCCATGAACTAGATTGCAAAGTCTACATAAGAAGGAATTCTATTTTTCCATTCCTGCATCATCTTGATTAGCATCAAGGAGTGTGGAGGAAACAAAGACATGGAAATTCAACCCATTTTGCTCACTCTGGTAACACTTTTGAAATATGCATACAAAAATATCCTAGTAAACAAAGCCCATGTCTATTTCATGTACCCATTACTTTCTCTTGTAATTCATTGGGGATAACCTTTTTTTTTTCCCTTGTAACACACCATTTCTAAAGAAGAAGTAATAGAAACATATCACTAATCTTAATTTTACATTTTAAGCCTATGATGGCATGGCCCTCTGTATTGCAGACACTGCTTTGTCCCTGAAACAAATTTGTCTCCTCCCCTACTTCTCAACTATTACCTGCAGAAACGATGATTAAAAGAAAGTAAGCAGCATGCTGGTTTGTGTCAACCCAACTTTAGTGCCCTTAAACCTTTCAAACTTGCAGTTTCAGCACAGGATGGAACAGAATGTGTTCAGGACTGTACGAGTGCCGATCATTGACTAAAGGTCAAAAGCCAACATGGAAATCAATATCTGAGAAGAAAGGTTACTGCCTACCCAAAATAGCCCTTCACAAAAACAATTTTGGCATGTTAATTCATGTATTCAACCAATATCTGCCACAGCTTTGATGGGATTTCATTCTCTTTTTCCAATCAGTATGTCTCTCTCCCTTATAATGTACATGTTCATTTAACTGTGGAAATTTACAGAAACAATTTTTAAAAATTCTTTTCAGCACTGCACCTCGCACAGTGCCTTATATTTTAAATCCACCTTAAACAGGTTGATGGCCTACAAAAAGTTTCCAAATATATATATCTCAAACATGTCTATTCTTATTTATGGAGGGTTCTAACAGTATTCGTGTTTCTTATACCTTGACTTTATCTTATTCTCAAACTTAAGTGTTCTGGTAAGTTCTGTGGCTTTATAAACCCTCTGATTCTATTACTAGCAAACACAAATTGTGTCCACGAAAGCACCCGATAAAAATGTCACAGGAAGATTCCCCAGTTGGGGAAAAATGGCATCTCTAGCACAAGATCAGTCTTTGATCCTCTCACTGAAAGGGAAAGCATCCAGGGCTCCGATGAGAACTTTTAGTTCCATCCTTCACTTTCCCTAGAAAGGACGCATTGAACGTAGTTTAGGGACAAATGTTGAAGCCCTAAGAAGTAGCTTTTTGATGGAAATGCTCTGCCCCTGAAGACACTTTCCTCCTCCCTCTCCCCCCCAATTTTCTAGGTCCTAAAAATAAAGTGGGAAACAGGGCAATTATTCCAGGAACTCTGGTTATGTCAGTAGGCAGTGCTATTATTAAGCACACAGAAAAAGTTAGTTTTTTTTAACCTCATTAGTAGAATTTCAGGTTTTATTGCCCAGGGAATAGCAGCAGTTCTGTAGCCTGCTCAGTGTGTTTCTTTGTATATATCATTCATTCCCTCTCTCTCTCACTCTTTCTCTCTCTCTCTCTCTCTCTCTCTTTCTCCCCCCACTCCTGCTCTCTCACTCTCTCATGCCCTTTCTCTCTCTCTCTCTCTCTCTGTTTTTTTCTTTCTCTGATCCACTCTCTCTCTCCTTCTATGTGTCACACACACACTCAGACACACACATGATAAAATAAAAAAAGTCTACACCCACTCACTACCAGAATAGCTATGAAATTTAAATTGTCAGTGTCTTCCCAGCAATCAAAGAAATCCCCATAATTCTATAATTATCTAGGAAAAATACTATTAAAAATCTATAAAGAACGGAGTCTAGATTATGCCTCTTTTCTTGATAGATGCATTTTATTTCTATGGCCAGATGGGATAATATGCTCCATTCTCCCTCCGCATTTGCCCAGGTTGAAAAGTCCTTCTGGAGGTTCTATAATAGGTCAAGCTGTGGTTTTCTGAGGATGCATATTCAGGATTTACATTATAACTGCTAGAGTTTTTTTTATGGTGGCTAATACTGAAGTCATTCTATGTGAGAAATCTTTCATAAAGAATATATCTAGGGCCAGGCTCTGTGGCTCAGTCTGTAATCCCAGCACTTTGGTAGGCAGAGGCAAGTGGATTGCTTGAGCCCATGGGTTCAAGACAAGCCCAGGCAACTTGGTGAGACCTCATCTCTACAACAAATTTTTTTTAAAAAGGCAATTTCCCCTCGGATTCCTTCTCACGGTGGGAGATTTTCTGTCTTCTCAATAAATCCTGCTTTCTAAAAAAATAAAATGCAATAAAAAATAAAAATAAAAAATTAGCCGGGCGTGGTAGCATGCACCTGTAGTTCCGGCTACTTGGAAGGCTGAGGCAGAAGGATCACCAGAGCCCAGCAGGTTGACACTGGGATGGCCGTGAGTGTGCCACTGCACTCCAGTCTGGGCGATGGAGTGAGACTCCAACTCAAAAACAAACAAACAAGCAAAATATATCTGAAATCTGACTGCTTTCTACTTCTACCTCTTTAGTTCAAACCACCCTCAAAAGTTCAGATGACCACAGTAGCCTCCCAATGAACCCTCACCTCCATCCTTGCCCCTCATACCCTGTGGAATATTCTCAACACTATAGCTCCTACACTCTCTTGAAAAGATAAGTCTGCTCACATAATGACTCCTCTGCTCAAACCATTCAATGGCTCCTCATCTCGTCAAGCTAAAAATCAAAGTCCTTATAATGACCCCCAAGGCCCAAGATGAGGCCCTTTCCCTGTTACCTCATGGGTCTTAGACCTCAGTTCATTACTGTCTTCCAAGCTCACCCAACTCCATCATAGTTGGTCTCTTCACTATTCCTTGATCCTTACTTTAAACATTGATTTCTTAGTTCTCAGGGAGGCCTTCCTTGAGCACCCTCTGTGAAACTGCAGCCACCTCTCTCCACAACCTTCTTTCTCTACTTTGACTCCAGAGCAGTGACCACCATGTGACATACAATACCTACACAAAATTATCGTGTGTGTTTAAATAGGTATCTTTCCATAGAAAGAGGCGAAACTCTAGGAGAGCATGAGTCTGTGCCGGTTAGTTTCACGGTTGTTCTTGCAGCATCCAGAAAGTGCCTGGCTGTTAGTAGGAGTTCCATACACATTTACTGACTGTTAAATAACAGAAGCTCTTCCTAGTTTCTTCAACCAGTCAGTGGTAATGTCTCCCTCCTCTGAGATGCTGTTGTGGGTTATCTATATGCCAGTGAAAAGACTGAGCAGAAGACCCCTTTGGCTAGGGACGGAGTAGACATAGAACACAATTCATGGACTAGAGATAGAGAGTGAGGGTTGAAACACGAACCTCAGGTCCAGAGTCAGTGAGGCATACTGGGTTCTTAAAGGAAGCCAAACCATGGCTGAAAGGCTCACATGTTTCTCCCCTTCCATTCTTCCACTGCAGCTGTGCTCTGTGCTCTCTCCTTTTCCCTCTGGTAGTCATCTGATTTCTCAAAGCCAGTCTGTCAACCACAGTCTCACTGCAGGAACCAGTCTTCCACATTTGAAAGCTAGCCAATCCCTAAACACTGGCTTCTGCCTTTGCACCAATTCCTCACCTCCATATCTTCCAAAACTCTATATAAACTCAACTTTTGCCTTGTTCAGAGAGATTCACAACTCTCCCTTGCTTAGCAAAAAGAAAAGTCAGCTTCAAGTATTGTTTCATATTTTGAGAGGTGCCTCTCCCTATCACATCGGATTAAATGAATTAATACAGATTGGGCCTTAAAACAGTGCCTAGTACATAGTGGGCACCCAGTAAATGTAGCTAATAATAGTAGGCAACAATAATATTTATTAAATACATAAATGCATAAAGGAAATTTGTATGTGGTGGTAAACTATGACAGTAGAAAGGCAGGTTACCTCAGACTGATCAAATTACTAGGATAGAAAACTCGAGGCTGGGCTCGGTGGCTCAGCCTGTAATCCCAGCACTTTGGGAGGCCGAGGTCAGTGGATTGCCTGAGCCCAGGTTCGAGACCTGCCTGGGCAACTTGGCGAGACCTCATCTCCACTATAAATCAAAAACAGCCAGGCGTGGTAGCGCGCACCTGTAGTTGCAGCTACTTGGAAGGCTGAGGCGGAAGGATCGCCGGAGCTCAGCAGGTCGAGGCTGCAGTGGCCGGGAGCGGCCATTACACTCCAGTCTGGGTGACAGAGTGAGACTTAAACTCAAAAAAAAAAAAAAGAAAGAAACTCGAGACCAAGTGGCTGGTGAGTTATCCCCCTAAGGAAAAGTAGGAGAGGACCACAACATTAGGGCTTTCCCCTGTTCAGGACACAATATGGCGGCCAAGTAGTTCAACCCACACTGGGTAGGCAGCTGCCCAGACCTCCTTCCTTGTCCCTCTCCACCTTGCACTATGGTTATCTTTGTAGAAGTTTTATTTCTTGTACCAGATTGTAAACTCTTACAGAGAAGAAAAGCCATGTCTCATTTTGCTGGACACTCCAGAAAACAGAGTTCAGAAATTGGTTTTCAACAGCTCCTGAGGTCTGACTGGATGACTGTACAGTTTCCCTGGAAATTATCTTCTCTAACCATTTTATATAATCCAAAAATCCCCTCCACAGCCCAGCAGCCTAGACATTAAAAGAGCTGAGATCTAGTCTTGCTTGTTCACTCCCAAGCTCTCTAATTCTAAAACAATGCAAACTTTCTGTGCCTCATCAATAAATGGGAGCCCTCTGAGGAAAGTGCTGGGCTGAATGCTGAAAAATCCCTGGGAAAATTGATTAAGATTCAGAATCCTGGCTTCACCCAGAATCAGAAATGCTAGCAAGCACTCCAATTCATGTTAATAGAACTGAAATATACTAACATGAAGTTAGCTTGGATGTCATCGTTCTGGGTGATGTAAAGGTCCGTCCAAAGTCTCATGCTTTGAGTTGTGTACCTCTCTCTCAATCTGTAATCATTACGTATTTATCTCAACAAACATACATCAACCACTGGGGAGTCAAAATATTATCACACAAGATATATGTATAGTGCTGACCATGTCACAGACCCTGTTCTAAAAGTTTTGCAGATTTAAAAAATTTAATTGTAACATAACACAAACTCCGTTTTACAGATCAGAAAACTGCGATCCACAAGTTTTACTTGGGTTTAGTTGACTTACCCGAGTTCACAGAACTGGTAAGACAAATTTGTACTAAATACTACTTACTGAAGTTCTAGCAAGGAGTAATGAGATTTTGCTTCATGGGTGGCTACAATTTGCAAGACAATATTAGGGAGTTAATATGACAGCAAGATGAATTACTCAGTTTCCACACCCAGTAATTGAGAGCCTCAGAGTATCGAATAATGGTAATAGAAGATAATAGATGTCAAGTGCCACAAGAAAGACACCAATAAAATAGTTCGAATGTAAACAATGTAGACATTCAAGGTTAAGGGTTAGGGTTATAAGAGAAGTTGAAGTGTCCAACGAGACTTCTGAATTAGAAGATTTGTCTTCCCTTTGAATATATACAGTAATAAATTAATAATAAGGGCAGGACACAGTGGTTGATGCCTGTAATCCCAGAACTTTGGGAGGTCGAGGTGGGATGATCACTTGGGGCCAGGAGTTCGAGACCACCCTAGGCAACGTGGCACAAACCTGTCAATCAATCAATCAATCAATTTTTTTTTAAAATAATTTTTAAATCTCATCACTTCTTAAAGTAGCAACTTCATTGGCAGATAGCTGGCATTTTCATAAGACTGCTCCTGAGAGTGACTCCAAATGTGCATTTTGTGTCATTTCTATGGACTTTTATAGTAAATGAGTAGATGAACTAAGTCTAATTTTTTTTGACAGGACTGTAACCCAACTATGCGAAGACCTTTTTTTTTTTTTTTAGTTGGAGTCTCACTCTGTCGCCAGACTGGAGTGCAGGGGCCGCTCCCGGCCACCGCAGCCTCGACCTGCTGGGCTCCGGCAATCCTTCTGCCTCAGCCTTCCAAGTAGCCAGAATTACAGGCATGTGCTACCACGCCCGGCTGATTTTTTTATTTATTGTAGAGATGAGGTCTCGCTGCCCAGGCGGGTCTCAAACCCGCAGGCTCAGGCAATCAATCCACTCACCTCAGCCTCCCAAAGGCGCGGGATTACAGGCTGAGCCACCGAGCCCGGCTGAAGACTTTTTTTTTTAATCAACTCTCATCTAAATCTTTTATGTTGCCAGTTAAAACTGCTCCAGTTTTTTTCAATGGTTTCTGATAGTCCATGGCTCCTAGTCTGGGTCAGTTTGCTTTTATCTTATAAAATGAGGCATTGCAGAAAACTCCAGGTGTGATCTCACCAGCTCTCAATACAGTGAACTCATAGTTGCCATTCTGTGGTCTCCATGATCCCATCAATAATATTTTTAGAAACACCCTAAGCTGAGCTCTGACATTAGGCAAATTCTGGCCCAAATTCTAACTCTGCTGCTGTGACCTTTCCCATGTTACTTAACTATGATGTGATCCATATTTATTATTTGGCTAATAGGGAAAAACAGCCATGCTTTATTGTACTGAATCATTGAAAGGATCGAACGTGCTAATGTGTGCAAGGTGTTGAACAAAGTGTAAGTGTCAGAAACTCAGCAAATGATAACTATCCACGTGGCTGAGTCTATATGAGTGTCTCTTTTGACACTCATATTACTCTGTTGACTCGGGTAGATGTTATAATTAGCAGTCTTAGAGTTTTGTCGGAAAATCTGCCAGGAAGGGCCAAGTTTCCCATCCAAGACTCTTTAATTGTTAAGAGCAAATTTGCAATAGGAAAATAATGTTTGCATTGAAAGGACAGAAAAGGAGAAACAATGGATCAAAGGTGAAGCCAGGCATCTGGGCAAGAGACCAAAGAACTATCAGAAAACCAATGCAAAGACATTGGGGACCAAGGAACTTCTGATGGACAGGATTCTCAAGAGAGAGCCTAGGAGGCCAGTTCAAGAAAGACTGAGAAGCAAAGTTCAGGAAAAAGTTAGGCTAGTACTGATTTAAAAAAAAATACAGCCTACTGTGTGTCAAGCACCCAGCCTGGTGCCTGGGCATATAGAAGGGAACAACACAGAGTGTCTGTTCTCAAGTTGCTGAAAGTCTAGAAAGAGAATACTTAGAAAGCTGAGGCAAAAGAAAACTGAGCTTGAAAAAAGTGAAGACAGTCCTCTGTTCTGGAGTTTTCCAAGTCAGTGTCTGTCTCTTCTAAGCTCAAAAGAGTGGATGCCTAATTTAGTTGATGTACCTGATATATGGCCTCATAGACTGTTTTCTTTCCTGTTGAATTTCATAACCTATACCTATTTTTAAGCCATTTTTATCTGTCTTAAAAATGACATACCAATGAGAGGGTAGCTATGGACAAGGAAAAGGACTATAGGAAATAACAAATATTCAGAAATAGCAATAGTACAAGGCAGCAGGCACAGAACTCTGAAGATTTGGGTAATGGCAGCAAAGGCAGCAAGTTCACTTCTGGATTTAGCTCAGCCATTTGAAAAAAATCATAGTACCTTCTCAGGGACTGAACAATTTTCACAGGGCAAACTGCAAACATGAATTCAAAAGTAAAAGACTATGCTTACAACTTGTATCAGCTGAAGATGGCTATCCAGATGCGAGAGAGAGAGAGAGAGAGAGAGAGAGAGAGAGAGAGAGAGAGAGAGAGAGAGAGAGAAACCAGAAAAAAATGTAATCATTTCTTTAGTCTCATTTCAAGATTAAAATTCTCCTTGGCTGGAATCTATGGTCTAGATACTTCTTTTATTTACACTTTCATGAAATAGTCACAAAATATTTATTGAATTCCTACTACAGGCATGGCATTGGGGTGAGCACTCTAGGAAACTCAAAGATCAAGTAGACACACAAATGGTGACCTCAAAATCCAATAGGAGAAAATTAGACATGCTTATGAATACTTGGATCCTATCCAAAAGGTATGAAGTCTGATACTTGAAGTTAGACATGACACTCACTGAAATTCTAGAGAAGTATATTGCTTCTGAATGTAAGAAGCAGAACGTTCTTCTGGGTGAGGTGGCATTTGAGATGGACCTTCACTAAGCCACTCAGCAAACACTTATGCAGTGCCTGTTATGTACAGAATACTGTGTGAGGCATTCCAGCAATAAAGAAGACAGACAACTTTACATTTACTTGAAGTGGATAAGATATGTAGTCAATAAAAAAGACAAACGGATAAGTAAGTAATTGGAGAGTCTAAGAAACCTCTGAAGGAAATTGCCTGAATGACTTCATACAAGGGAGGATTCACACAAAAAAACTGGAATTATTTTTTGGAGGGTGGACCCCTTATAGTGTAGGCTTCCCCTACTAGGTAAGTATCCTAGGAACCCATCAGTTTCAAGGTACCAGCTAGCATTGTTGGGAGAGGTTACGTTCAGATTCAGTGAATTTTTTTGGAAGAGTCTTTCAATGCATTTGCCTATTTCACGATGAGTGATTTATGAGTGAACTGTACTCACCACGCTAAGTGTTCAGCAGTTTTTGACCAAAAGCAGCATGACCCTGTGTCCCATTCTCCCTATTCACCCATTTTGCCCTGAGCAATTGTTTTGTTTTCCCAGATGAAAAAAAGTTTCCAAAGGAAAACATTTAGCCAGTGTGGAAGAAGTAAAACAAAAACAGCAGGAGCATTTAAAAGGCATCAAAACTGACAAGCTCAAAAACTGTTTTGAGCAGTGGAAAAAGCATTTCAATAGGTCCATTGCATCAAATGAAGAGTACTTTGAAGGTTACTGAAGTTTAAACATGCAAGAATAAATATACCATTTCTCATAAATAAATTCTGGGGTTTTGAGGGTCTCCTTCATACCATAAAGGCAAGGAGCCATTTTAGATATGGTTGGGAAAAAGTGTTTCTGAAGAGGATATATTTGAATTGAAATGTAAAAGAGAAGAAGCCAGATGTGAAAAGACATGAAAAGAGGATGATCCAGAAAGAAGGAACAGAAGATGCAAACAATCAATAAATCAGCCTCTTTAAGAAACAGGAGCCGGGCTTGGTGGCTCAGCCTGTAATCCCGCGCCTTTGGGAGGCTGAGGTGAGTGGATTGCCTGAGCCCACAGGTTCGAGACCCGCCCGGGCAGCGAGACCTCATCTCTACAATAAATCAAAAAATCAGCCGGGTGTGGTAGCGCATACCTGTAATTCTGGCTACTCGGAAGGCTGAGGCGGAAGGATCGCCGGAGCCTAGCAGGTCAAGGCTGCGGTGGCCGGGAGCGGCCCCTGCACTCCAGTCTGGGCGACAGAGTGAGACTCCAACTCAAAAAAAAAAAAAAAGAAAGTGAAGCGGGTACTGGTGTCGATTCAGACAGGAAATCAAGAATTGGAGGGAGCTACGATGGCTATGTTGCAGGCCAGGGAGAGGGAGGACATAAATGGAGGAGTAGACAGGAAGGTAGGTTTGTATTTGTTTTATACTCTCCCCTACAATTCCGTTATCACGAACTTGAAGCCAAGCATCCCATATCTTTGTAATGGGCTCTGTGACTGTCCATGGAAAGTCAGCTTTTCTATCCTTCAGTAAGTCTCTGTTCTAATGATGAGCATTGGATGAAGTGGTGACAAAATATAATAGGAAAAAAATCTTTCTGTGCATTAGCTCCTCGGTTGCAGAGCAGATGAACATGTGACATTTCTGGGAGGTAACTTGTTCCCATCACCCAGGGTTTTATGTTACGAGAGTTTGACGTCATGTTATGTTAGCATCTGGGAAGCCGGTGAGATGATTCAGAAGTGGGTAACTGAACATCAAGGCACCCCCTTTAACCAAAAAGCCAGGTCCATAAACGCCACCCAGCTTCTGAGAGGAAAAGGTCCTCCAAAGGGAATCTGAAATGACCAGAAAGAAATGGCCAACAAATGCATAATGCATAATAAATTCTTAATTGTTTTATTTTAATTTCTATAATGTTTTCCTTTCACTGAACACCAGGCCAGAAACTAGGTAACCTAATCAGGAGAGTTAATTTCTCAGAGACAACTACTCCTATTGCTTGAGTAAACGTGACTTGACAAGCTGTACATGCTGTGATTATGTCTTAGCCAAATCACCTCCACCCACCAACCCACCTCTACATCTTATACACTTCTCTGATAGGTGCAAATTCAGCTTGAAGGAACTTGAATACAGCTTGGCTCCATGAGAAAACTAGACTTGGCTCTCTACCCAGTACATTGTGCCTCTACTTCAGGCTGGAGAAGTTTGCTCGGGATCATATGCTTTAATTTGGCTGAGCCATGACTCCTGCACCACTGAGCCATGTGTTCCCCAGGAGCTCAACTTGCGATATCTTCCCTTTCCTCTTCATTAGCCACTGCTAGTGGTGGTCTCAGTTTCTGTTGGCATTTTCCTCCTCTGACATCTTGGCTATTTTGTCCCCTCGTATTCTTTATCTTATTTCTTGTCTACATGCAATTATCAAACACCCTGTTTGACTCATTGTTTTAACGGTAACTCCTGTGTTTTCTGAGGTTTAAGGCTGAGTCAGGAGAATGCTCATTTTTACTTGACTTATTTACTTGGGGGTATTTTTTACCTAATTAGCATCCCAATTGAAACCACACTTCCCCTGAGACATAGTCTTGGTAAGACTGTCAGTGAAGTAAAGACCACTTTTGTAGGTATCTCCAAGACCCAGGTATTCCAGATCTCCAGAGTCATCTTGGTTCCTGTCTTTTTCAAGACCTACTTCTTTACCTCTCTCTTTAAGTCTATCAACTTCAAGATCCTCTCAATAAACTCCCCTTTTAGTGAGAACGCATCATTCTGTGCTCTTGAAACTAGAGAACCATGACAAATGCTCTGAGTAACTTGGATTCCGTAGACATTTCCAACCAAAGAAAGTTAAAGCTAAAACTAAACACAACTTACTAAGTATAGTCTCTGGACCCTCAAAGTTTCTCATCTATTTATATTATTCTCCAAAACTTTGAGGTCACCCAGTTACAGTCAAAAAATCAAGATGGTGTATTTTCTCTTCTTTCAACATTCCACCCATTTACAATTCTGGATACTTGAGGTCAGTGGGTAGAGTACTGTCTTAGTAAAAGGAGTCCAGAATGGTGCTGCAAAAATGTATAATGCAAGTCACAGATGCAAGCCACCTGGGTTATATTACTTTTTCTAGCAGTTTTTCTAGTTGCAATGTGACATTAAAAATAAAAATTAAAGTATCACTGTACTTATAATAATAATGGTTAACATTGACTAGATACTTACCATGGATCAGGTACTGAGCTATCCACTCTGTAGGGATTATTTTATTTAATCCTCATAACAGCCTTCTCACAAAGGTATCTTTATTAACTCCATTTTACAGATAGGGAAACCGAAGCCAGAGATATAAAGGGAATTGCCCAAGTCATAGAGCTAGTAAGTGATAGAGCCAGAATTCAAAGCCAGGCAGCCTGAGTTCAGACACCATGTTAATAATTACCAATTCTACTTTTTTTCCAAAAGAGGCAAACAAGAAGATATTACTTTCCATGTCTCATCCACTACACTAAACTATTTGGACACATATTTTGTACTCCTAAAGCAGTAAGCAATTATCTTGGAAGTATGTATTAAATTGCAATGTGCTGCAATTTAATATATAGTTTTAAAACCAATTTGCTCAAGTGTTGACTTCAGGATTTTAAATGTATTCCATTTAACCAGCAATTTAAATGAAAATTTAAATAAATGCTATAAATGGGTGCCTCATTTGCATGATCTGTTGATTAACTCTGATATGGGACTTGTCCGTGCCCTGGGTTCTTCCTCCTGCCTAGGGCATTGACAAATCATTTTCTAGGTGAGTTTAGAGCAATTACTCTAAGCTGTCTTGTCGCTCAATACACATGTTGTGACATTCACATGTGGCCACCCTCAGATGCAGAAAACTGCTTACCAAAACTCCTTAATGGAGTTACTAAATGTGATTTTAACAAAATATACTGAGAAGCAACTTGGAATGGCAGTCAGACCTTTCTAAGGGGTATCTTTAAATAAAAATAGATAGTCTAAACTGCCATCTAAGGATAGAGGACTCTGTTACCTGCAGGGAAAATGCATTGCTGAATATAGTATGTAAATTTGGAGCCAGAGCTGAATTGCTTAGTAGAGGGTGAGGCTGAAACCAGCATCTTCCTTCTCATCCTTAATAATACACAGAATCGGTCTCACATCCATATAAATTTGGAGCAAAAAATCTGATAATCTTAACCTGCCTAAAAGCCGCGACAGTGACATAGAGTACCATTGTAGATGGTACCACTGGAGTAACAAATGCAGGAGCCCTGGGAACTGTCCACACACCTCAGTGCTACTCTCATGTTGAAAAATGAAGTACTCACAGAACACTGCATAATATATCATAAAGACACTGGCATGGGTTATTCCTCAATTGAGATACACTGAGATATGAGTCTGGAACGATCTAGGATATGTACCAACCATCTAGAATATGTACACAGAGGAAGCAGTTTTTGGTCAACTGCATATTAGATCATGGGATTTTAGAGCTTTACAAGCACTTACAGATCTATTTAGCCTATGTCCTCATTCTGAATTTGAGAAAACTGAGGTTTAATGGCACACAGACTGTTTGATGCTTGTATAACCCCTTCTAAAGGTTCAACAAATCTATTGAGTGTGCTTTTGTCCAGGGACCCATAAACTAAAAACACAAGTTTTCAGGTGCCACATGCAACATACAACAGTGATACGGAAAGGGATAACTGCCATAGTCACTTCCAGAAAACAACGATAGGCACAGGGCAATCACTGGTCCAAAGCAGTTCTGAAATCCAGCTGCAAAAATATTTCACATATTTAATGGGACCAGATTCTGCTCCCTAGCTGATTTCTAAATCTACTAGTCTCTGTGGCCCTCGACTCCACACACTGGCAGAAGTGTAGCAGTGACCCAGCCTCTGTCTGTGGTCAAATGCAGTGGTAGGTAGATGCAGACATGTCAGCATATTGTGCTTATACTCACTGTTTTCTCCTCTCCTCAGGATGCTGTGTTATTGATCCCAGAGATATCAGCTACACAGAGGAAGCAGTTTATTTTCTCAGCCTATTTCATAGTCACATTTTGTCAGTTGGATATGCCTGGAGTCTCAGATCTTTCTACAAAATCCAACTTGACCATTCATGCCAGTCCTTCAAGAAGACGGTTACGTGAATTTTTTTTTTTTTTTCTGATTTCTAATTCCCTCTTATGAACGTTTTTTCCTCAGTTCCTCCCTCAATTGTGTAAGGTCTAATTTTTTTTTTTTTTTAATTTTTGAGTTGGAGTCTCACTCCGTTGCCCAGACTGGAGTGCAGTGGCCGCTCCCAGCCACCGCAGCCTCAACCTGCCAGGCTCCGGCGATCCTTCCACCTCAGCCTGCCAAGTAGCTGGAACTACAGGCACACACTACCATGCCCGGCTCATTTTTTATTTATTGTAGAGATGAGGTCTCGCCAAGTTGCCCAGGCGGGTCTCGAACCCGCGGGCTGAGGCAATCCGCTCATCTCAGCCTCCCAAAGGTACAGGATTACAGGCTGAACCACCAAGCCCAGCAGGTCTAATTCTTATAATAAATTCTGTACTCCATAATGTTTTTCATACACAATATGTTACTGTATTAAATCTCCTCCCAACAGCTGTACAAGTTAGATATGAACATTTCCATTTTACAGATGAGGACATTGAGACTCAGAGAGATTAGGTGATTTCCTCAAGGCTACACAACTCACCTCTGCACTTAGATTTATCTGATTCTCAAGCCTATGCTGTCAGAACTCACCTCTGCACTTAGATTTATCTGATTCTCAAGCCTATGCTTGTAGCCCCTATTCTCCATTTATAGAAAGAGACAGGATAAGGACAGTGACGTACTAATAAACTAGTTACTGAAGAAAAAGGACTATGATTGATTGTATTTGGCCATTTCTAGGGTCTAAAGACTACTATCATGGCTAATTTAAAAACTGGCTTACATTTTTGAGTATTTAACACTCGTGTGAAGTAGTTTCAGCACACCTCTGCATGGGTGTACTGAAAGGAAAAGTTCATCAGCTAAAAGGCTGGGCATGGTGGTTCAGCCTATAATCCCAGCACTTTGGGAGGCCAAGGCGAGAGGACTGCCTGAGTCTAGGGGTTCAAGACCAGCCTGGACAACTTGGTGAGACCTCATCTCTACAATAAATCACAAAAAAACTAGCCAGGCGTGGTGGCATGTGTCTGTAGTTCCAGCTACTTGGAAGGCTGAGGCAGAAGGATCGCCTGAGCCCAGCAGGTCGAGGCTACAGTGGCCTTGAACATTCCACTGCATTCCAACTCTAATGATGATGATGATGATAATAATAATAATAATAAACAAAATTGGGGTAGAGTGGTTCCTTGGTTGTTTCTTCCATGTGCAAGCTATCTAATTTCCAAGCTCTATATCTTCATATCTTTGTCTGCAGCCTTTATATTTTAGTCAGAACCTGCTCTGCTCACTCCCATAGCAAGAGTGAAACTCTGAAAAATAAATTTCCATAGCTCAGCATCCTTCAACCAATGAAGTTATAGAAATGGATGTAAACATATCCAGCTTTCTCATGCTTCATATGGGATAACCCTAAGGTGTGTCTTCTTAACTCACACTCAGCATTACCCAACAGGATCAAGCTTTAGTTATCCACAGCCATACCTTACTTAAAATGTATTATTCGGCCAGGCTAGGTGGCTCAGCCTGTAATCCCAGCACTTTGTGAGGCCGAGGCGAGTGGATTGCCTGAACCCGTGGATTCGAGACCAGCCCAGGCAACTTGGCAAGCCCTCATTTCTACAATAAATGAAAAAAATTAGCTGAGCATGGTAGCGCACACCTGTAGTTCTGGCTACTTGGGGGGCTGAGGCGGGAGGATCACTTGAGCCCAGCAGATCTACGCTAGAGTGGCGATGAGTGTGCCACTGCACTCCAGCCTGGGAGATGGAGTGAGACTCCAACTCAAAAAAAAAAAAAAAGATGTCGATTCTCCTCCAAATTGATCTATGGATCCAAGACATTTGCACTCATAATCATTACAGGCATTTCTTTTGGTAAAAATTGAAAAGCTGATTCTAAAATTCACATGAAAGTGTAAAGGTTTCAGAGTAGCAAAGTAATAATAATAAAGAATACCCTTAAAAATAACAATAAGGCCGGGCATGATGGCTGAAGCCTGTAATCCCAGCACTTTGGGAGGCTGAGGTGAGAGGATTGCCTGAGTCCGTGGGCTTGAGACCAATCTAGGCAGCTTGGTGAGACCTCATCTCTACAATAAAATCAAAAAATTAGCACGGCATGGTAGCATGTGTCTGTCATTCTGCCTACTGAAGGCTGAGGCAGAAGGATCTCTGGAGCCCAGCAGGTCAACACTGGGGTGGCCGTGAGCATGCCACTGTACTCCAGCCTGGGCAACGGAGTGAGACCCTGACTCAAAAAAAAAAATGTATCCTTCTTGGCTGTCTCACTAGGATCACCTTGCAAAGTAACTACTCACACTCTAAAATTTGATTCAAAGTCTGATTCCAAAAAACACAAATCTAACAAACAGCTACCATTTTTTGAATGCAAGTGGACCAGACAGACACTATACCAGACACGTTACATGTTTTTGCACAAATCTTCATAACACCCTCTATGAGGCAAGTATCACACCCACTCCTACAAATATGGAAATGAGGATCAGAGAGGCTAATTAACTCAACGGAGGTCACATAACTGGTATAGTAAATAGCAGATGTGACATTCAAACTATGATGGATTGCAACGTCTCTTCTCTTTCCACTAAACTATGCTGTCTTTCTCACCAGGGAGATTGGACTAACACACATGAAACAATAAAAGAACAATTAAGTGCTAAGCTGACATATTGTATTGAACACTTTTGGGCAAAACTGTCATCAAACTTATGTTCCACAATTACTTTCTAAAATTCTCTTTTGTTGCGCCATCAACTTGAAAAATTAGGCCACTGACTAATATTAGGAAATTCAATTTTTCAAAGATTTTCTTTCTCCTCTATCACCATATCGCACAAATTAGGTACTGAAATAAAACTGAGTGAATGGTATGATGAGAATATACTGTGATGAAAATGCATATGAAGAAATATGTTACTTGGGTATACTTCTTGGCCCACATAGCATCTGAAAAAACAGATATGTCATAAAACATCGGCTAAGTCGCTATGGATTTTGCAAGTCAATACAAAGTAGTATGAGATCAAGTAACACAGTATACAGAGTGCTGAACTGGGAACAGTATTATCAGCTAAAAACCTCAAACAAAGAGAGGACTTTGACTTTTGCCTGTATTTAATAGGCAAATATTGAAGTGAGAAAATTTAAAATTTGACAATGCTGTAGCTAAATCACCAAAATAGATTTTAATATTTAACAGCGGCTTCCAGTAATTGAGACAGTTGCTCAGCAATGCTTGGCGTTAAGAAAATCCTGAATGCTGACATTCTTAGCACGACACTAACAAATTGCCGATGGTGGTGGGAACAAACATAAATTCCAACTCTCATTTGATCAGTATTTTGCAGGGTTGGTTTCTTACAAATAATGACCTGTTCTGACAATACACACAAGAAGAATACTGTGGAATTTGGGGGATGGGAGAGTTTTAGCCCTGGCTGACCCTAAGTAGTTCTATGTCTGTAAGAACCCTAACCTTTCTGGTTAAATGATGCTCTACAAGACCCCTTGCCACTCTAACAATAATTCTGTGACTAAAGCCCATTTTTTCAATTAAGTTCTTATCCATGTATTTAACAAAGATTGTATTGTACCATTTCTAAAGGTGGTCCCTGTCGATGCTCTTTAGAACCGAAAGTTTCCAAAATGTTTCAAGACTTTCATGGAGGTGGCTCAGGGGAGGGATTGATGGAGAAGATGAGCAGGTTGGCGGAGTCTACTTAAGGCATAGAAAGAGCATTTTATCTCAAGCCTCTCTATGTTATTTTGCTTAAACAAAGAGTTTGTAGGCTGGGATGAATGCGTCTACAAATTGGCTTAAAATTCCGATGTGGATCATAAATATTTGACATTCATCTCTTTTACCTCTGTACAAAATGGAGAATTTATCTATTGACTGAACCTCACTTCCCATGGGACATGCCATCCACAGACCCAAGACCCAGTTTTCTACATATTTACTTTCAGCAACTGCACTCCTCAAGGACAGAGTCAGTGGCAATGGTGCTGGATGAAGCCTCCCATTCCATTTGTCTTAAGGCTATTTGCAGTGTTATTACTTTTATGACCCTCAGGTATAAGAGAAAATACAGTCTTTTTATTTTGGTCTCTTACATTTCTCATGAGCCCCCATTGCTGAAAAGAGGTAACGAAATTGACTTTATTTCGTCCAATTGAGTTAAAACATGATCAAACCTAATAAACACCCTAAAAAGACAATTCTTTTTTTTATAGTGTAAAAAATGTTTGATACCTCAGATTTCCACTTCCCCCTTTCCTAATGCTCTGTTTGATCACTTCTCCTGGGGAGAAAAGTTTGTCTCACTCTACTACAAGGTGAAGGAAGAATGGTGGAGTTCTTGGATTGGTACCAAGGACTCACACTGACATCTTTGCCACTGTATGCCTCTGGTCCACATGTTCATTCCCACCTGGAAGTCATGGGGGAGGCACAGTCACGGCCTCTTCATTTTCATCTCAGTCGAGACTGGGGGTCTACCTGAATGAGTCTCTCTCACCTTGGCTTTTGGTGATATAGACCTTTCCGAGTTTATGTCACATCCTTCCCAGTAAAGCAGGATCATCACACGGCTTCCACCTTCATCTTCACAAGAGAAAGCCACTTGGGAGGACCAAGGGTACTTGATTCAGTAACCTTTACCTGAAGACATGAAGGCTTTTCTGAATCACCTCCACCCTCTGAGAAGCTCAGTACGGGTCCTCTCTCTCCATCTAATTTCAGAGAGCCAACATTTTGGCTTTGATAAGTCTGTAAGGTGGCTCCTCCAAGAGGGTCCGTTGAAGCTCTCTATTGCTGCCTTTCATGTTTCCATAAAGCCACCACGTAACTATTTATTGTCCTCCCACCCCTGCTTTGGTTCAAGTAATAGGAAATCGAGAATGTGCATTTCATTACTTGATTCTCTTTCCTCAATCTTTCTTTCTCTCCCTATTATCACCTCATGCCAAAAGGGAAGATTTTTCAGTAACTTCTCCTACATTAAATGTTCCTTTTTCTTGGCCCTAGCCTCATGGATAGTTATTAAAGGTGCACAAGGGTATTCTCTCTGCACAAAGGACAAAACTCCAAGATCTGGTCCTCTGAGCATAATAGGTTATGCTAAAGGGAAAACAGAACATTTAGAAAGTCCTATCTCAGAGCAATAGCCTGGCTTATAAAAACTACTGTGTTGCTTAGAAACTCCTGGTTTGACAGCCAGAATCGAAACAGTAATTGTCTTTCTCTTCGCATTCTACGTATAAAGATTATAATCTCTCTCAGGCAGATATCTGCTTGCATAGAGGAACAGGCACTCAGAAAGGCAGCAGAAGAAAATCTCAATAATTTTTTAAAAGATATTATGTGGATGGAAATACTGTTAGCCTTCTATATCTGCAAGTTCTGCCTCTATGGATTCAACCAACCATGGTTGGAAATTTTTTTTTAAGTCAACAACAAAAACAATACAAATTTTAAAAATACACTATAACAACTATTTACATAGCCTTCACATTGTATTAGGAAGTACAAGTAATCTAGGGGTGATTTAAAGTATACAGGGCTGGGCGTAGTGGCTCACGCCTATAATCCAAGCACTTTGGGTGGTGGAGGCGAGAGTATTGCCTGAGCCCATGGGTTCAAGACCAGTCTGGGCAACTTGGCAAGACCTCATCTCTACAATAAATCCAAAAAAGTTAGCTGAGTATGGTGGCACGTGCCTATAGTTCCTGCTACTTGGTAGGCTGAGGTGGAAGGATCGTATGAGCCCAGCAGGTCGAGGCTGCATTGGCCATTAATGTGCCACTGAACTCTAGCCTGGACAGCAGAGTGAGACTCCTACTCAAAAAAAAAATTTTTTTTAATGAAGTATGCAAGACGATGGATGTAGGTTAAATGCAAACACTATGCCATTTTATACCAGGGGCATGAGCATTCATGGATTTTGGTATCCACAGAAGGTCCTGGTCCCAATTACCTACAGATACTGAGGGACAAATGTTTTCTAAAATTTTACTGTGGTAAGTAAGAGTTAGACGATGCTGTAAATTTACTAAAAATTGAATTGTACACTCAAGTTGGTGAATTATATAGTATACAAACCATACCTCAACAAAGCTCTTTAAAAATGACATGCAGTATAAAAAGAAATGAAATGTAGTTGGTCATCCTCTGGTAGTTGGTGTGTGAACTCAGTGGTGTTGCTTGTGAGAGCAGTGGAAACAGAAAGTAAGGAGAGAAAACATAGGCATTGTCCTCTCCCTAAGGGTTAGAGATCAGTCACATCCCCAGAGCAGCTGAATGAGTAGAAAGCTGTAATATTCCTTTAAACTGGGGCTTACCTGCCAGTTTACACATGTAATTCTTGAGCAATAACATGTTACCAATTTCTTCAAATCATGAACATGAGTTGTAATTATGCATGCATACATTTACATAGTATATTTTTATTTACATACACTTGATATGGAAACTTCTTATCTGGTACAATTGTATAACTAGGACATATATAAGAATACAGAAAAAATGCCAAAAAATTTAGAATAATGTGAATGTAGCAGATACTTATAACTCTTTTTTATAGCAGAACTCTTCAAATCTTATTCAGAGGCAATTCACCTTACATTGTATGCAATTTTAACTTTTTGTAGGCTAAAAAAACAGAAGATGAAGTAATGACCCAGCTTGTTAAAATGAAGCAATGACCAAGCTGTACTAAATTGGGGGAAGTGCAGCAAATGGTAATTAGAGATGCTACTAGAATTTAAGAGAAGAAAACATCACTGACACTAACAGACAACAGTATGAAAGATACAAGAATTTAAGAGCAGTAATAAGACATTATTCAATGAAGGGATAAACAGCCTGACAGGTCTCAACTCTTTAGAGATATTATAATACGATCAGTGCTTACAATGGCCATACCAAGATACATTTTTTAAAAGTTTAAACTTGTAGCCGGGCTCGGTGGCTCAGCCTGTAATCCCATGCCTTGGGAGGCTGCAGTGAGTGGATTGCCTGAGTCCGCGGGTTCGAGACCTGACGGGGCAACTTGGTGAGACAATAAAACAAAAATTAGTTGGGCGTGGTAGCGTGCGCCTGTAATTCCAGCTACTTGGAAGGCTGAGCGGAAGGATCGCTGGAGCCCAGCAGGTCGAGACTGCGGTGGCCGGGAGCAGCCACTGCACTCCAGTCTGGGCAACGGAGTGAGACTCCAACTCAAAAAAAAAAAAAAAAAGTTTAAACTTGTTTAAGGAGTGCTATGGCTTGAATGCTTGCCCCTCTACAATTCATGTTTAAAGTTAATTGCCACTGTAATGGTATTAAAAGGTGGGAACTTTAAAAAGTGATTAGGCCACCTGGGCTTTACTCTCATGGATGGAATCGATACTGTTTTAAAAGAGAGAGTGTGGCTTTCTCTTGCTCTGTCTTGCCCTTTCACCTTCGCCATGGAATGACACAGAAAGAAGGCTCTCTCCAGATAACAGTCCTTTAATCTCAGTTCCAGAGATATCAGCCAATAAAATTCTGTTATGCATTATCCATTCTCTAGTATTCTATTATAGCAGCACACAACAGACAAAGACAAGGAGGGAAGTACATTTCTAAATCATTTTACAAAATTTCCAAAATTTATTTATTTTTTAAATTGGGTATTTTTTTTTTTTTTGCATGTGCTAAAATACGTATAACATAAAATTTGACATCTCAGCCATTGTAAGTGTACAACTCAGTAGCGTTAGGCATATTCACATTATTTGCATATATGTAACATTCCCATTGTTGTTTAAATGACCTCCAGAACGTTTTCATCTTGCAAAACTATATGCCCATCAAACAGCTCCCCTTTTCCCCTACCTCAAGTCACTGGAAATCATCTTTCTATGTTCTGTTTCTATAAATTTTCCTATTTTAGACATCTCATCTAAATGGAGTAATTTATCATTTGTCTTTTTGTGACTGGCTTATTTCATTTAGCATAACGTCTTCGAGGTTTATTCACGTTGTAACTTGTGACAGAGTTCCCTTCCTTTTTAAAGACTGAATAATATTCCACTGTGTGTACATACTACATTTTGTTTATTCATTCATTCACTGGTGGACAGTTGGGTTGCTTCTACCTCTTGGCTATTGTAAATAGTCCTGGTATGAACACTGGTGTGCAAATATCTCTTCAACACCCTGTTTTCAATGCTGGGGGGTAAATATCCAGAAGCGGATTTTCTGGATCATATGGTAGTTCTCATTTTAATTTTTTGGTTTTTCATCTTTAATACTGTTTTTCATACATTACGCCATTTTACAGTTACAAGGGTTTCAATTGCCCACCATTCTCACCAATACCTGTTATTATATTATTATATTTTCTGGTGTTGCTGTTGTTGTTTATAATAGTTATATCAATGGGCACGAGGTGATACCTTATTGTGGTTTTGTTTTGCATTTCTCTGATGTTAGACATCTTTGCATACACTTGTTGGTCATTTGTATATAATCTTTGAAGAAATGTCTATTCAAGTCTTTTGTCCATTTTTAAATTGAGTGATATGATTTTTTTGTTGTTGAATTATGAGCCCTTTACATGTTTTTAATATTATCAGATACATGATTTGCTAATACTTTTTCCATTCCAAAAGCTACCTTTTTACTTTATTGTATATTTTGATGCACAAAACGTTTTATGTTTGATGTAGTCTTGTCTATTTTTGCTTTTTTGTCTGTGCTTTGGTTTTATATCCAAGAAATTTGGTGTCAAATCTAATGTCATAAAACTTTCCCTTTGCATTTTCTTTTAGAAATTTTGTACTTTGGGGTCTTGTGTACACATCTTTAATCCATTCTAAGTTAATTTGCACATGTGGCATAAGATAAAGGTCCAATTTTATTATTTTGCATGTAGATTTTCAGTTTTCCCAACACTATTTGTTGAAGAGATTGTCCTTTTCCCTTTGAGTATCTTGCCATCCTTATCAAAGATCATTCGACTATATACATGTAATTCTGGGTTCTCCATTCTATTCCATTTATCTTTATGTCTACCTTTATGCCATCACTAATGATTACTGTAGCTTTGTAATGTGTTTTGAAACCAAGACATGTGAGTCCTCCAACTTTGTTCTTTTTCAAAATTGTTTTGGCTTCTCAGGGCCCCTTGAGGTTCCATGTGAATTTTAGGAAAAATTTTATATTTATGCAAAAAAAATGCCATCGGAATTTTGATAGGGATTGTGGTAAATCTGTAGATTACTTTGGGTAATCATGGCCATCTTAACAATGTTGTCTTGCAGTCCATGAGCATTAACACAGGATGTCTTTTCATTATTTGTGTCTTTAATTTCTTTCAGCAATATTTTGTAGTTTTCAGTGTTCAAGTCTTTAGTTTCCTTGGTTAGGTTTCTTCCTAGCTATTTATTCTTTTTGATGCCATTGTAGATCTTTAGCGTTCTTTTAAATAAAAATTTTAAGTGTTTGGCTTTTAAAGAGATTAGCAGTGAGAGAGTTAGCTGTGGAATAGGTAGCTGGTATTCCACCAGTCTATGTCCTTCAACTCCAAACATCATATTTGCACACCAAAATCGAAATGTGTCAATACCCTGGTTTACAAAATCCTGCCATTTCACCCTCAGCAAGGAACAGGAAGGGCACAGTAAAGATGCATTCCATGTTAGCCTCAGAGGTCTGAGGACAATATTTGCTGAGGTTCATCCCCAGCTTGAAAGGCCACAACCACAGTATCACAGACCAGACAACTTAAGTAGAGTATCTAAAGCACATATGGGGACCTGGGATGAAGCCCAGCTGGGCAGATGATTGTCTGCCCTGAGACAATCCCACTGCATGAGGTTTTTGTGATGTATTGCTCATAAAACGAGAGTCAGGCAAAAACCCACATTGGAGATCTCCTGTGATCCACTTCTGGTGCAAGCCTGCAGCATCTGTGGAAGACACAGTCCGGTTGCATCAGCAGTAGGACCAACTTGCATTCTCTAAATCCACAAGAGATAGAACCTGAGGACAGGTTCAAGGAGGTGTCAACTTCAACACCATAATTTAATCAGTAATAAAAAAAACTATCTTTCACACTATATTTTTCTATCGTATTTTCTCTCTGTATTATTTCCATTCTGAGCAGAAAAATCTTTAAATTCATCACCCTTTTTCAATTACTCTATTAAGAGCGATAGAAGTCAAAGGTCTTCCATTCTCACTCTACAGTGCATTTGTTATATGGCTTGGAGAATATACTTAAACCAAACCTTCTTAAAAAATCATACTCTGCATAGAGTCCCATGCATATTTACAATTTACATATTTACATACAATGCAATGTAACAAATATGTATTGAAGGAAAAAGGTAGGAAATACTTATCTTTAATATGCCAGGTATTTAACATATAGTCTCCATCAACATTTACAAAGCCCTAGGAGGTAAGTAGCGTGGTCTCTTATCATCTTTATTGTACAGGGTGGGAGGGGTGAACAGATGCTGAAAAAGAGGCCTCACTGCTGTTAGAGTCAGAAACTGAGCCTCAGTACATATATGAGAGCGAAGCCCAAACCCTGTCATTCTTCTCACGTTCCTGACAACTGCCTACTATTTTTCCAACATAATTTAACCAAGTGTGAGTGCAAATTGATCAAGATGGCCGTTCATAATATGAAGGGGTAGGGGGTGCCAAAAAATGTATACAAATTTTAAGAGATGTTATCGATGTATTACATTTCAAAGTTGAATTAAATTATGGTCACAATGTTTAGTATGATGTTCGTTAAAACGTGCTTCTACCACTTTCTTTGGCTGTCCTGCCTGTTGCATGGTGATGCTAGCATTCATTTGATGAGCACCATCTTTTGAGTGAACGTCATACTTAAAATGTGGTGGTTTTTTTGGCACCACAAAAAAAATATATATGTATATTTCCAACCACTGGATTTCCAAGAATTGCTAATTCTGATGCACTCCTGCGTGAAATTTCAACATCACATTATTTCTTAAAACATCATTAATCTTTTTCTAGAATTATAGTGCTCCTCCCACTTTTTTTGCTTCCATATTTTTAATTTTCAGCCAATTATTTCTTCCTCTGTCTTGTGATTTAAAACAACCTGAGTATTCAGCAATGGGGGAAATTAGAAGACATTTTAGAATCCAATGTAAGAATTTTTTGAACAATAGAAATCATTGACATCCGTGCTTGTATAAGAAGATAAAAACTAAACCAGATGAATAAAGTTAAAAAGGGGGCCTAAAATGAATGACAAAAATATTTAAGTAAAACAAAAACCTCATTCCTAAGCCTCATCCCTGCCAAATTATTGTTTGTTTCTTTTTAACAGAAGCAAAGCAGACTCACACAGAAAATACAGACAAGCATATGAACTTAGGAAAACTTCCATTATCCACCCAATCGTATACAACTACTTTTAATTCCTTCATGTATACTTTTCAGTTCTAGCTCCATATGTATACATGGATTATTATTTTTCAGCAAATGGACTTTTGCTGTACACACTATGTTGCAATCCACTATAATTTATATAACTAAGCATTTACATTTATAACTAATACCTATTTCTAAATATGTCATGCATTCCAACATTTTACTGTTACTAATGGGTGAGAGAAGAAATAATTGCTTGAAAATTAATAGTTCTCAAAAAAGAAAAATATAAAAACTTCTGAATATAGATCAACTAAAGGCTTGAAATTTAAAAGATTACAAAACTGCCCCAAAATGCACCACAATGCAAATTACTAACATTTGAACTAATTATAAACGAGAACATCAATTTTAACCAACTCATTATAATCGTTAATGAAGTTAATGCCAGAATTGAGAAGCTGAATTTGAGAAATTCAATAAAAAGCTTGATTGCCTAATAATAAGAAGCCCCCTAGATAAAAATGATTGCATGCCTGTTTCTGCAATTTAAGGATTAGATTAAGGAATGCAACTTAGCCAAGAATACTAGAAATGTGCAAAGGAAGTAGCATCATGGAGACATTTCTGCACACAGAAAGATAGGGGGCTGATTTCTTACCTTCTTACCCATAATCACAGTAACCAGGGGTTCTGCAGAATTAAGCAAGACCCTTCTCTAAGAGTACCTAGGTAGTTTTGCGTTATAAAGAGCAAAATTTGGGCACAACAAGAGCAGACATGGGCTGGCAAAAAGAGGACAGAGAAAGGTCAGGGGATGGAGAAGGAAGAGATAGTGACATCTGAGCGAGAGAGGCTTCATTGAGGGAGGGGCCGCTGATCACCTAACAACACTGTTAGGGTCTGTTGAGGCAAAATGAAAACTACTCACCATGGGGGTTACCTTCAAACCAATAGATCATGTTGTAACTCTTGTGCTCACCACAATTAAGTAATACAGAGAAGACTGGATGATTCTGATTGCTTTGGGGGATCCAGCCTGAATGGACTCCCTGGATCCCAATCTTTATGGTTATGTGCCTAGAAGTCCTGGCAGGCAGCGTAAGGTGGGCAGTGAACAAAACCAGAAGCAATGGAGTTGATACGATACATTGGAGTTTCAGTCACAAATGTAGTCTGTCATGTCTCTCCACATCACAATAGCAATCATAATAGCAGCAGTAAACACAGAAAACTCTCTTGTGATAAGTAAGCCAGTGCTAAGTGTTTACAGGTATCACCTCACCATTACTCATTACTCTGCAATGCAGTTTCTGTTGCTAGTGACAGGTGAGGAAGCTAGGTCTCAGAATTTGGGCAGTATGCCCAAGGAGCACACATTTAGACATTTTAGATTCCATTGTAAGAATTTTTTGAACAATAGACATGACTGACATTCATACTTGTGTAAGAAGATATCTGGAGTTCACCAACATGGCATATCACTTCACCTCTTTATACTGTTAACGAATAGAGTACTGACTATTAATTAATAGAGTACCTAGTGTATTCAGACAAAGACTGAGCAGGAAGAGGGGCAAGGATGGTATTACCTGGAGTTGAAAAGAAGGTGTTAAGATTTGAATGTTCCCTCAAAAACTCATGTTGAAATTCAATCCTCAATATGGAAGTATTGACAGGCAGAGCCCTGTGGAGGCACTTGGATCACAAAGGCTCTGCGTCTCCGAGACAGCATTCATAGATTAATGTGTTAATGAATTAGTGGGATATCATGGCAAGGGAACTGGTAGCTTTGTAAGAAAAAGAAGAGAGACTAGCATGTGAGCACACTTAGCCCCTTTTCCATGTAATGTACTGCCTTACAACACCAAAAAGAATCCATACCAGCAAGAAGGTCCTCACTAGACGCAACCCCCCACCATCAACCTTAGACTTTCCCGCCTCCAGAACTATTTAAAAAACAGTTTTTTCTTTTCTTTATACATTACCTAGTTTCAGGTCTTATGTTTTAAACAAGCGGAACAGACTAAGATCAAAGGCAATCTTCAAGGAAAATGTTGAACAATAAGCACACCAGCAATAAAATCAAGACTGTGAGGAGATTTATAGGCCAAATGGCCCCAAGTTCTTCAATAGGTAAATTTTAGGAATAGAAAAGGATAAGAGAGGGAATCTATAAAATAAAAAGGTAGCAGGGCTCAGTGGCTCAGCCTGTAATCCCGCGCTTTGGGAGGCTGAGGTGAGTGGATTGACTGAGCCCGCGGGTTCGAGACCCGCCTGGGCAACTTGGCAAGACCTCATCTCTACAATAAATCAAAAGAATTAGCCGGGCGTGGTAGCCCATGCCTGTAGTTTCAGCTACTTGGAAGGCTGAGGCGGAAGGATCGCCGGAGCCCAGCAGGTCGAGGCTGCGGTGGCCGGGAACCGGGAGCTGCCACTGCACTCCAGTCTGGGCAACAGAGTGAGACTCCAACTCAAAAAAAAAAATAAATAAAATAAAATAAAATAAAAAATAAAAAGGCATATCACTGTTTTTAAAAATGGGTAAGACTAAACTGTTCTAAGAATGCATACATGGATGGTAAAACTTGTTTTTTTTAAAATGCAAAAAAGTATTTAAAGTCATCCCCCAGTATCCACAGGGCATTGGTTTCAGGACCTCCACAGATACCAAAATCTGAAGATGCTCGAGTCCCTTATATAAAATGGCAGTGTTTACATATAACCTACATACACCCCTCCATGCATATTAAAATATCTCTAAATGTAAATGCTATATAAAATATTTGTTTACTGTATTGTTTTCATGTGTACTTTTATTGTATTTTTATTTGTTTATGTTTAATTATTTTCAATCTGCCAATGCAGAACACACAGATATGAAGGGTCGACCTACCATCAAAATCAGGGTAATGGTTACTTACAAAAGAAGGAAGGGTTCTGATTTAAATGGAATTCATAAAGGAGGCTTCTAGGACAATGGCAAGATTCTATTTCTTCATCTGGACTGTGGTTAAATGCATACAAATTGATACTAAGGTGTTCTATATGTGCATTCCTCAACATTTAAAAAGGGGTTGAATCAACAGACAAAAGAACTCTCCATCATGGAGTTCCAGAGACTTTCAGGAATACTTAGAAGCTCGTGATGAAAGGGAAGTGGGTAGGAGAGAAAGGGGGGATGATCCAGAATCCATGCATGTCAGGAGCATGCTTAACAGAGAGGGATTCTATGTTTGAGATATTATTTCTTTCAGGTATTTTTCCTTTTCCACACCCATTCTACCACAGTAGGCTAGAACAGGAGAATCCCCTCAAATCAAGAGCTGAAAACTTCTAGAGAAGGAGTCTACTAGGGCTGGATAACAAGAAGCACTCAACAAGTCTCAGAGGCACTTAAGGAGTTTATCAGAGTGTCTGGGAGGGAAAACATAAAAAATGAGATAGGGCTTTCTTTTAAGACTGAAAAGGAGTTCCCCAAGTGAAGGAGAAAAGTGATGCTGCTGGTGGATTCTGGAAAAGGGGGCCCTGAGTCCATCTCTTAGTCAAAAAAACAAAAGAAGCAACAAGATGCTAAAAAGAAAACAATGTCCCGATGTTCCCCTGACCATGGAGAATGAACAGTGTAATTTCTGCAAAATATACAAATATGTAAGATTAAAGGTTGCTCATTCATATCTCTATTCCCAAAGAATGCTTCTTTAAACAAAAAAAGAGAGGAGAAGTCACCTGACTTGTTCTTGTTCCTGGTTCTTGTTCCTGGTGCTACGTTTATAGACACAGAAATGGTAATCAACAATCACCACCTTGAAAACACCTTGTGCAAAACAATTAGGGAATACTTCCACATGAGGTATTCATGAACTGTCATAATTTTTTATAACAAAAGAGGGAAAGCCAAGGTCAAAGGGGAGACTAGAAGTTAGCATAACGATAATTTACAGCACAGCAATGTCTTTAACATGACATGTTGAAAAATTAATATCCTTAAGTCACTGACTTTGAGTTAGCTTATTTTTTCCACTTTGAGTTTCTATTTCAATCACTCATCTCTTTTAAATCCATTATGCTATTTTGTAATGCTGAGAATTTGGAAACTATTTAAATGTTCAACAAGAGATGGAGGGCAAATTTAGAAAATTAGTTGAGAAGACAACCTGAGTGTCTGGTATAGTATAAGCGATCTATAATATACACAGTTTATATTTCTTGTATTGTGCTTCCTCCTTTATGAAAGCAAAGCAAATTCAGTGCATAATAATCAGAAAAGATAAACAAACAAAAGAACTTAAGGGATATTCATAATCCCACCTATTCAGAGACAATTCCCATTAATCCTTTGCTTGCTATCCATCTAGATCCTCTTGAAATATGCAGTCATTTTCCAAAAAATGGAATGCTTTCACATAGCATTTTGTACCCTGCCATAATTTACTTAAACCATCCAGTATTCGATAGTTAGAAGTTCGAAATGATGTCCTTTTGTTTGATGTGTAAGCAGTTACGAATTTTTACTCTTACAAACAACTCTGAGGAGAAAAAAGTGAATACACATTTAAAATGTAAATGCAAAGATGAAAAGGACTAAAATATTTCCGGAATCATGCACTGTCACCTAAATGCTCTCATCACTTTCTTGATCATTCATTCATGCATGAGTTTGTAACCAAGTATCTCAGTCTTAAAATAAGTTTTTTTCCCCTCTCTTTTTCTTAATCTTAAGCCTTGAAGCATGTTTTAGAAACCTACTTAAGGCCCGGCTTGGTGGCTCAGCCTGTAACCCCAGCACTTCGGGAGGCCGAGGTAAGTAGATTGCCTGAGCCCTCAGGTTGGAAACCAGATCTCTTCTCTACAATAAATTTAAGAAAAAAATAAATTAGCTGAGCATGGTAGTGCGTGCCTGTAATTCTGACTACTTGGAAGGCTGAGGCAGAAGGATTGCCGGAGCCCAGCAGGTCAACACTGGGGTGGCCATGAGCATACTACTGCACTCTAGTCTGGAGGATGGGCCAAATCAAAAAAAAACAAAAAGAAAAAGAAAAGAAAAGAAACCTCTTTACACCATGAACACTTATCTGACCATATGCTTGCTTAAAAATCCCAGGGGTTACTCTTAAAATAGTCTCACTCTGGCCCCCTCCACTTGGGGGGAAGTCAAGAGATGGTTGACCCATAATCTGACCACAGCTGAGACAACACCAACCAGACCTCCAGGAGGACCACCACCCAAGATAAATCATCAAGACACACCTTATGCCACGTCTGCGTGTTTCCCCATACCAACTTCCTTTTGTAAATTTTTGCACTCAGCCAAAAATTCTGAAATGGTTTCTTTGAGGCATTAGCCTGACCATTTCCCCATCTACTGGCTTTTGGAATAAAATCACCCCCCCACTTCACTACATTTTGTGCTTGTTTATTTTGTTGTACAAGCAAGGGATGGCTAAGTTTGAATCGGTTGCAAGTTTATTGATTATATGTTGAATCTATATGCCCACTACGTTCTGAGCACTTTGCTAGGTACTGAGGATGCAATAAATAGACAGATGTGGTCCATGCCTCATAGGTGTCAGGCAAGACAGAGATATGCACAGTTACAAACATTTTGAAAAGAACTATGAAACGAGCGATTCAGGCTTTATCAAATACACTAGAAAAACCAGTGAGCAGAGGCAAAAATCTGAAGCCATTTGTGGCAGTAACTCCATTATGCCATTAACCAAATTGCTTTCTGAAAAAAACCTCCCCACAAATCACCTGGACTCTTCATTCAATTTCCATTTTAATATGTAAATTAATCTCTCCTCAGTCTTTCCTAAAACTGAAAGCCCAGATTACAAAGACTCAGCAGCAGCCCCAGCATATAGAGTGCAGTGTGGCCTCACAGCTGAAGGACTCTCTCCATCAATAGATAAGTATTACCCTGCACTCTGTGGCATTGTGGAGTTGAGTGAACATCAACCTGGACTATCTTTCTGTAAGCTTGCAGGGTGCTAGTGCTTTCCAATCACCTCATTGATTTCCATTTTCTGAGCATAATAGGTCTACTATCTGCCACGCACTCTGCATATCATTCCTGATCCTCACAATAATGCTAAACAGTGTTTTTTTTTTAATCCCTACTTTACAGATTAAGAAACTGAGGCTTACAGAGGCTAACTCACATCACCAGAGAGACAGTCTAACCAGGCAGTAGGCTAGAGAGTTTACTTTGCAGTCTTCCCCTTCCTCCATTCCTGCATTTGACCTCAAGAGGACAGCTATGGCCCATGGTGAGTCTGCCCGTGCCCGGGCACTGCCATGTAAAATGGATTCATCTGTCATGGTCTGAGAGGAACAAGACCTGTAAACTGCCCTGAGAGAAGGGCTGTTAGAGAGTGTGTCTCATGGGACACTGCCTTTTTCCCTCAGAGCCAAGCTGCTTTGATTCTTAGCAACCAGAGGGCAGAGCACACATCCCTGCCTTGAAGATAGGAGTCTCTGCAGGACTCCCATTCAGCCCTGTCATTAGTGTCAGCCTTCAAACACTGACAGCCTTTCCACCATCCTTGAGGCTGTCATTTCAATGGGCTTAAAGCCACATCCAGAGTCTTCTCCAGTATTCTTCCTGCAGTGCCTGCAGAGGCAGACAAAGGGTGCAGCTCCAGGTCACCTGACCATGTTCTGCAGTATGGGTCAAGGTCAGGGCCAGGGATTAGGTGTTAGGGGTGTGGACTCTGGAGTTGGAGCCCTGGCTTGAAGGTTCAGAACTGATTTTTTTACCCTCTCCAGGCCTCAGCTTTCTAAAACAAAACAAAACAAAACAAAACAAAAAGGTACCCCTCCCATTGACTTGACTTGTTAATGAGATAAGAGTTCTTCTAGCTCACCATGGCAATAACAGGGACCATTTACCAGCCGAAGGATTCTGCCTGTTGTGGGTTTCATTTAATTGATGACAAGGAATAAATTTTTAAAAAAGAAAAAGGCACAGAGAAAAAGAGAAAGGAAATGTCTAGAGAGGGCAAAAACACAAGCAAGCAAACAAAAACACACAGGAATTTTGTACCTGAATGTCATGGTGTTCATTTTATTACAACAAACCAGTCTTATCAGAGCATAGAAAAGTCAGCTTTTCAACAGAAAAAATTCCTGCCCCACCCTCATGAAAATGAGAATTTTACTTCTATTTTAAGTGTTTTCAATAAGAATCAAAGCTATTCAGGCAAAATTAAAGGTTGTGTTACTATTTCAAATGATAAAGAACAACATTATTTGAGTCCAAAGAATCATTCAAGGGGGAAATCTGATGTAATTGATTAAAAATGTGAATAAAATGCAAACAAAATAAAATGTGAATAAAAATGTGAATCCGATGCAATCGATTGCTTAAACTTCTCTTGGAAGTGCCACGGCAAAGTCATAAACCATCAAGCAAAGCATCAGGAACAGGATAAGAATTCTTTATCTGCAACAGGATTCCCTGTGATGTTCTTCCATAATGTATGGGTGTGTAACAGATATTCAACAGGAGAGTTTAAGACAAATATATCATTTAACATACTCATCCAATGTTTCTTTACACCATCTCATCATACATACTCGGAAGCTGACTAAGTCTAACAGATATATCCTGTTCTCTTTCAAGATGCCATAGCAAGCATTTGGCACAATTAGTTGTGTTACAGCCTTATCACCTGCTCAAGGATAACCAGGCAGACAGTAACCTAAGCTACTGGTGTTTTCAGGAAATCAGATTTAAGGCTAAATTTTGAAGTTTATGATTAATAGATCACATATTACAGTTTTTGAAGTCACCACAGGTTACGGCAGATTTTGCTACAAGGACACATGCTTAATTTAGGAAGAGTATATATCTCTTTTTTTAATGTTTTCATTAGAGTTCTAAAGGACTTGTGACTTTAAAACAGGAATTGAGGTTAAAAAACTAACAAAACAGATCAGGGCTAGAAGATCAGATACAATCATCCTGTTCATCCTCACTTCACATTTTTAAAAGTGCCATATTATTAAGAGAATTTTTTTAAAAAATCAACAATCTAATTTGTGCTTCTCCATCAGTTCTCAAATAGCCAAATGTCTTAAATTACAGTATGTGCTGACCCTAGATACACAAAAGTAAGAGTCTGACAAGAAGCCCCGGCAGTTTAAAGTGTCAGGGATTTTTCTTTTTTTCTTTTTTTTTTTTTTTTTTGGTTTTACTTTGTTTTTAGTTGACACATAATAATTGCATATATTGATGGGGTACAGTGTGATGTTTCAATACATGTATACTTCATGCAATAATCAATCAGAGTAATTAGCATATCACATTCCCTTAACACCTGTCATTTCTCTGTGGTGAGAACATTCAAAACCTCTCTCCTAGCTGTGTTGAAATATTCAATATTCTATTACCGACTAGTCACTCCACCGTGCAATACAACACCAGAATGTATTCCTCCTGTCTAACTGTAGTTTTATACCCATTGACCAACATTTCCACACTTCCCTACCCTCCCCTGCTCTGGCAACCACCATCTAGCTCTCTATTTCCATATGTCAATTTTTATGCCATATATATATATCAGTAGCAACACAACTTTAAAAAAATTTTTAAAGAACATCAGGAGCAATTATGCTGGAAACTCTCTCTGGGACAGCCACAAAAACAAAAGAAAAAAAAATGTTTCTTTCAGCACAGTGGTTCTTGTCTTGGCAACCACCCTGCACAATCCCCAGCCCTGTAAAGGGCGGATCCTCTGGGAACTCTAGCTGTTACCTGACCTACCTGTGGCTCAGAAGCCCCCGGAGAGATTCCACTTTAATGAGGCTTCATTAAACCGCGTTCAGTACCATTCAAAAAGGTGACTGATACAAAGAGGAGTTATTCCTGGAGCCTCGGCTTCTCCTTAAAGGTCAACAACTAACTAGGTGGTGAGAACACCCGAATAACAATAATCATAACCTCTCAGAGAAGGGGTTCTTAACCTGGGGCCGCAGGGAGGTAAGAGGTCCAGCCTGAAACCCCTGAAGTCGTCAGCCAAGACCCACGCGTGGGCACACATGCAGACGGATGTCGAGAGGAAGGGGGGCCCAGAATCGTTCCCTCACGTGATCCAAGCAATCTGAGACCCTTCCCTGGCAAAAGTTGGTAACCGTCCCTTCACAGAAATTGAACTAAATGACTCCCGGGTTATAAAGACAGCTTGGGGGGAATTCTGCGGTACAGTATCTTCTAGAAGTTAAGCTAAGACTCGGGGACCCGAACCCCGAGCTGGGATCCCAAGCACGCTAGGGCATCCCTCGCGCGGTGAGATCAAGTTCACGCCTGCCTGTCTTTAGAGCGGCGGGTCAGAGGCGGGAGGACCGCTGTGATGCCGTCCTGGCCCCAAGTAGAAGCAAGTTCATCTTTTTTCTTTTCTTCCTTTTTTTTTTTAAGGCAGCAGCGCGCCAAGCAGGGGACCCTCCAAAGCAGGCGATTTCTTTAACCCCCGTCGGGTGTGAGACGCGGTCCTCCGCGCTTTATAAAAGTTAACTCGTTTGATTCCCCCCGCCCCCCAAAACCCCAAAAGGTGCAGAACATGATGGGGGGAAAAAACCCCAAAAGGCGCAGAACACGATGGGGAAAAGAGAAAGAACAGAACCCACTGCGCCGAGGACTGGCGACCCACCCCGGCCGCTTCGGGAAGGAAATAACCGATCGCCGGGTCCCCACGCCCACGAGCGCCCACGAGGGGGTTAAAACCCGGTCCGGGGAGAGGTCAAGGACGAGGACGAGGACGCGGCGGCGCCCACGCGAGTGGTTACCGTG
>NW_007232909.1:213389-218851 GCF_000164805.1 Carlito syrichta
GGATATTTGGAGCGCGGCTGGCTGCGTGGCCACGGGCTTGACCCCGGGCCAGGGTCCCTCCGCCCTCGCGGGGACGGGGCGGGGAAGGGCGGCGCGAACGCTCCGGTGGGAACAGTCGGGCGGCGCCCGCCTGCCATCCCTCCTGGGGGAGGGGCTGGGCTAGACAGGTGAGCGGACCTGGGCCTCCTGACCTTCCCAGCGTCCAGCTCTTTGGAGTGACCACCTCGCAGCGTCTGAGCTGGCTGGAAGAGCCCCAAGCTAAATGTGATGCCTGGCGCCGGGCCATCAGCTCGGGGAGCCTATTTTAGGGCCGCTGTGGCGAACTGGATCCGCCGCCCATTCATCCGGTGCTGCCCTGACATTTAAGAGTTCGACAAGCGAATCCCTATTTCCAGCTCCGGTTTCAGCCTCTTTTTGCCTCTGCCGAATTCTAATTTTGGAGAAGAGAAAGGGGTGAGCATGGTGTTACCTGATGGTCACGAGCTAAAGGAGGTGCGTGAAAGGTGAAATCTTGAAAAAGCTTCCATAGTTATCTATTCTTTAGATGAAAATGTTCTCGACTGGGTATTTGCTCCAGCGAGCCCCTGGAAGTTTAGTTTCAACTGTGTTCCTATTGTAAATTTAAATTTAATCAGTGAGCACTGCTTTTTTGGCATACCTCCGACAGGCTTTATGTTTAAAGTTAAATTCCCTGAGGAGCTTTTAACTGAGGCTGTTGATATGATGGGGACAATCAGTTATTGCCATTTCAAAGCACACTTATGACAACTGCATTATAGAGCTGCATTTGTAATCTGGATTCTTCGACAGACAAAAAAAAAAGTTCTTTTTTTTCTGCAGAGCCTACTAGCACTTTTCTGCAGAGCCTACTAGCACTTTAGCCGACTAGCATTTTTCTGCAGAGCCTACTGGCATTTCTTAGCAGGTGAGTTATTTTATCTGGCAAGCATAGCTATGGTTCATGTCAGTGAAAAGAGTGTAGACCTTTCCTTCCAAATAAGAATAGATTGTTTCTAACATACAATCAGAGTTATTAAAAATGTTAGCTAAGACCCTTCAGACAAATTTCATAAAGATGCTGTAAGTTTCTGAGACTGCCATGTTGAGATCGAGTGATAAAAGCATAAATAAGAACTTTGTGAGTTAGCCTTCTGTGACTCTATTAAAATTTGCTGAAAGTATGGTCACACATCAATTAAAGATAGGAATACTTTCTTAGAAATACATCCTCAGGTGATTTCTTTCGTGTGCGAACATCATAGAGTGTATTTACACAAACCTAGGTGGTACAGCCTACTATACACCCAGGCTGTATGGAATATCCTGTTGCTTCTAGGCTGCAAATCTGTATAGCATGTTCCTATATTGAATACTGGAGACATCTGCAGCACAATGGTAAGTATTTGTGTGTCTAAACATAGAAAAAGTGCAGTGAAAATATGGTAGAGAAAGATTGCCAGGCACAGTGGCTCATGACTGTAATCTCAGTAATCGGAAAGCTAAGGCGGGAGAACTGTTTGAGCCCAGGAGTTCGAGACCAGCCTGGGCAACATAGTGAGACCTCATCTCTAAAAAAATATCAAAAAAGTCAGCCAGGCGTGGTAGTGCACACTTGTAGTCCCAGCTATTCGGGAGGAGTTGCCTGAGATCATGAACTTCAGGCTGCAGTGAGCCCCAGTTATGCCACTGCACTCTAATCTGGGTGACAGAATGAGACTCCCAACTCAAAAAATATTTATATGGGATAAAAGATAAAAGTAAAACAAAACAACAACAAAAAAAACATGTTGTAGCTGTATAAGGCACTTACCAGGAATGGAGCTTGCAGGACTGGAGGTTGTTCTGGATAAGTCAGTGAGTGGTGAGTGCATGTGAAGCCTTAGGACATGACTGGACACTCCTGTAGACTATAAATACAGACACTTAGGCTGCACTAAATTTATTTAAATCTTTTTTCTTTTGCCACAGCAAATTAACTTTAGTGTACTGTAACCTTTTTACTTCATAAGCTTTTTTTAAATTAACTTTTTGACTCTTTTGTAATAATACCTCACTTGAAACACAGACACATTTTACAGTTGAGCAAAAAGTATTTTCTTTCTTTATATGCTTATTCTATAAGCTTTCTACTAGTTTTCATTTTTTTTCTTTACTTTTAAACTTTTCTGTTCATAATGAAGACACAGGCACACACTTTAGCCTAGGCCTACACAGGGTCAGAGCCATCATCTGTCTTTGACCTCCACATCCTGTCCCACTGGAAGGTCTTCAGGGACAATGACAGGCATGGAGCTGTCATCTCCTGTCATAGCAGTGCCTTCTTCTAGAATATCTCCTGAAGGGCCTGCCTGAGGGTGTTTTACTATTGACTTTTTAAAAAGATAGAAGTGGAAGGCATACACACCTAAATAACAATGAAAAGTATAGCGTAGTCAACACATAAACCGGTAACACAGTCGTGTATTATCATTACCAAATGTTAGGTGCTGTACAAAACTGCATGTGCCAGACTTTTATACAACTCACAGCATAGTATGTTTGAGTATGTTTGAGTAATATGTTGCGAGTTCGAGACCAGCCCCGGGGAACTTGGCGAGACCGCCTCTCTACAATTAATCAAAAATTAGCTGGGCATGGTAGCGGGCGCCTGTAGTTTCAACTACTTGGAAGGCTGGGGTGGAAGGATCGCAGGAACCCAGCAGTTCGACACTGGGGTGGCCATGAGTGTGCCACTGCCCTCCAGCCTGGGCCATGGAGTAAGACTCCAACTCATTAAAAAAAAGAAAAAAGTTGCACTGTGACTACAATGTTGCTAGACCAGAGGAATTTTTCAGCTCCATCTTACCTTTATGGGACCACCATCATGCATGTGTTTCACAGTGGACAAAAATGTCATTGTAGGGCACATGACTGTATACACTCTGCCAAGCTTTTCACTTTTTTTTTTTTTGAGTTGGAGTCTCACTCTGTCGCCCAGACTGGAGTGCAGTGGCCGCTCCCCGCCACCGCAGCCTCGACCTGCTGGGCTCCGGCGATCCTTCCGCCTCAGCCTTCCAAGAAGTTAGAACTACAGGCTACCACGCCCGGCTGGTTTTTGATTTATTGTAGAGATGAGGTCTTACCAAGAAGGAATCCACATACACATAGGAAGGAGGGCTAGGTGCAGGACAACCAAAAAAAAAAGAGAGAGAGAGACAAATATCAATCTCAATGTCCTAATGAATTAAGCTGTATTGAGTACTTGGTATGTAATCTTCACAATAATCCAGAGAAGCGATGATTATTACTACCATTTTGCAAATTAAAAATAAGGCATCCATCTAGAGGACACATAGTTGGCGAGCAACAGATCTAGTTTTCAAGCTCAGGTCCATGGATTTCAAAGCCCATCCTATTTAAAAATGGGACCCAACCTTCCCATTTTATTTTATCTAGATTTAACATCAAGTATATCTGCCTCACTAGGTTCACAGTCAAGAGATTTGAGAGCTTGACATTGAGATATTCAAAGTCATTCAACATTGAACATAGTTCTTGTAGCCAGCAGACAAGGTGAACACTTGATAGCTATTCTTTCAATGATCAGACATTCATTCACATAATGCTTATTGAGTTTGATGATGGGATAGGCCTCGAGCTAAATGTGGCCCATGAATAAGACATTGTAATCTTCTTAGAGAACATTGCCTGACAGGGGCGATAGACGTGTGAACAGTTAAATCACAATGTGTTGTGTTAGGTGCAAACTAGAAGTATGCACGGAAGAATATACAAGAAGCAGTGCTGAGCAGTCAGCTACTGACAGTGTCAGAATGGCTTGGGTTCTGTTGAGTAACAAATAAGCCCCCAAATCAACCAAGAGGTACTTTTCACTCCTGCTAAATGACCACTATACATCTTCTGTATTTCATTGTTCAGTCAAGTCCCAGGATGGTGGAGCAACCTCTCTCTTGAACATGAACTGGCTCATCTAAGAGAGAAAAAAAGCACAGCAAAGCATGCCTGACTCACATACTGTCTGTTCAGGAACAACATCTGATATTTCTGCTTGTAGTTTACTGGCCAAAGCAAGTCACATGGTCAAACCTGACACCAACGGGCCTGGAAAAGACTAAAAATCTTCCCCCAGGAAAAGACAGTGAGTGTTTGTAAACAAGAATGTAATCTACCACACTGGCCATCTGGGATAGGGGAGCAATATGAAAGCTTCCCCAACCAGGACAACTGTGAAGTGGCTGAGTGGAAGGTGACTCTGGAGTCATCCTGGGTTCGACTCCCCTTTCCACCACTTACTGGATGGCCACTGGAAAATTACCAAAACTACTAAGCCTTCACTTCCTCTACAGTAAATGAAAAATGAAGATAGTACCTAACTCCTGGGGTTACTGTAGAGAATAAATGAAACAAACATCCAGCACAGTGCCTATTGTATAGAGTAAGTACTCGAATGTTAACAATTATTAACACAGAGAGCTAGTAACTGAGTTGAACTTTGAAAACTGAATTTAAGTTTGCCATGCGAGTAGGATTAGGAAAAGCAGGCAGAATTCTGATTTTCCAGGCAGAAGTACGAGAATGGGCAAAGGATTGTCATGTGTCCCGGCAACAGGAATTGGATCAGTATTTCTTGGATGGGGTTAAAATGGGGAGAAGGGAGTGTCCAGAGATGAGGTGGGGAAGGAAACAGGACCCAGGTCCCGAGGGATTGGCCAATCATATTTAGAAGCTTAGACTTCCTCCTGTGGGCAAAGGAGACCCAGTGAAGACTTTTAATCTGGGGACAGATGGAAAGAGATAGTATCATCATCATGGAAAATGGCCAGAGGCAGGGATAGGGACTGGTGAAGGCAGAAGATAATAATCTAAGGGAGAGGTGGCAAGTGTTGTCAACAAGGTGGGGACAGTAGAAACTGAGAGGGTCAGACAGGTGGGAGTATACAAGAAGTATGTAAGAGCTTTTCTCACTGCTGGAGTTCTAAACCCAGAACATCACTAGGCGATGTAAAAGGCGTTGTTAAATAAATGCCTCAACAGGACTCAAGCTGTGACTGGCTTCAGAAAGGGTGGGAGAATGCCTGTTGGGGTATCCCTTCTCTCAGTGTTTTTCAGACATCTCTAATTATCAGAGTCACCCAGGGTACTCACCAAATATACAGATTCCTAACCAACAACCCTCCCCCAGTTCCTTGATCTTGGGAGGGACCTTGAAATCTTTATTTTAAAAACAACAACAACAAACTATTAATTTGTGGTGAGAACTGATAATTCATTTCACAAATCTTGCTAAATTGATTAAAATATTGTTGGTCAAAGAGGATAAGGATGAGCCAGCCTCGGTGGCTCAACCTGTAATCCCGTGCTTTGGGAGGCTGAGTTGAGTGGATTGCCTAAGTCCCTGGGTTTGAGACCTGCCTGGGCAACTTGGCGAGACCTCATCTCTACAACAAATCAAAAAATTAGCC